>NW_026947784.1:0-135000 GCF_034190915.1 Cavia porcellus
AAAATAACTCAAATGTTAGTGGAAAATGGTGTTTTTAAAAAATAAGTATATAAAATGGAACAAGGCCCAAGCTGTAATTTATAGCTCACTGACACCAAGGGATCACTTTCAATTCAGATATAAGGAATATATCTTAGGAGGCTGGTGAAGGAGTTCTTCCTTGAATTTGGGACTATCCTAAGTTATAGAGCTGTATAAAATAGAGAAACCCTGACTGAGACACCCCACACACAAAGTGAAACTTGAAAAGAGAATGCATAAGATACCTTTGGTTTGTTTTAAAAAATTATAGCCATACAATATGGAAAAAATTCTAACAATATTCAACACTTTCTGAGAAACAATGTGGACCTCTTCCATACAACAAAGAAAACACTTTCATAGTTGGGTATTTAGCTCAGTGGCATGAACAACTGCTGGAAAGCATAGGGCATGAGTTCGATCCTTGGTACAAAAAAAATCCAAATTTTACCTTCATGACACTGGGGCATAATTAGAGATAAGCCATATCAGATCTTAAGAATGGAACACAAAATTCATGGGCTGACAGGGATGTGAAATACTGATTGTTGCCAGAGCTGGTGTTGTTCACCTCAATGAAGCAATCAGAACCCAACTTTAACTTCACGCTTACTCTAAGAACTACCTGAATTTCAGTGAAGACCCTCTCTGTTGTATGTCCTGCTATAGGCTTCTTGAAGCCTGTCAGTCACTTGCACATCCTTTCCACACGCCTCTAATCCATCCTCAGCAGGAAACCCTTCAGGCCTAACTACTAATATCACTGCAAAATTTCGGTTTGGATCTTCTCCTTTACACCACTTAGTAAATTCCATTGCAGAGCATTTCCATATTTAAACTGTCTATGAACAACCAAGCCACTAAATCAGCTCTTATTTCAGAGATGACACACCTATTCCTTTCGAATCAGAAGGATATCACGTGTATATGTGCATGCAAATGCCTGAATTTCAGCATTTTTCGATGAAAATTTAACAGGTAGCCCTTTATGGAATTTGTCCTTCAAAAATTTTTACCCTTTCCTTGATAACACTTTCATATTTGCTTCATTTTTCTCAGACTTCAAAACTCTATGGCTAAAACAGTAGAGAACAAGACCAATAAAACTTAGGCATTGTAAACATTACAGGACTTCCAAAGAAGACAATAGTCAAACCAGAATGGGTATCTTAGTGAATCTTATTGTCTTCAAAGTAGTTGCCTATGTCTTCAAACTTGATACTATCATATAGAATGGAACAGAGTCTAATCAGTCAAAACAAGATCATGGGAGTACTACAGGACTTCAAAACAAGTTAATAGGAAATCGAAAAGAGTTACTATTTATATATCCTAATTTTTTTGAATTTTTTCTTTAAGACAAACATAAGAAATGACTAAATAATTTTTTTTGAAACAATAAGGGGGAGATTGAGATAAAACAGGACATAACAATATAACAATAGAGGTCACAGCATGACTGTTTCAATAACCTAGTACTTCACCACCTTATAACCTGACTTAATAGTAGTTACCATAGTGTCTTTTTCCTTGAAATATTTGGGTAAAACTTCATATACTCTAGCTTCAAATATTTTCATATCAAGAAGCCCAGAATAAAGCCTTTCTAATTAATGAGTGAAAACTTTATAAGGCTTCAAGGCCACCTAATGGGGAATCATGATTACCACATATTTTTATATATTTGAATCATTACTTACATTAGGGAAACTATTCGGTATTCACACATGCGAGATTGATTTATTTCACTTATGAGTATGGTCTCAAGCTGCGCCCATTTATTGATAAATATCTCAATGTGATCCTTCTTTATAGCTGAATAATACTCCATTGTATAGAAATACCACAACTTTTTTATCCATTCCTCAGTTGATGGGCACTTGGGTTGTTTCCAAGATCTGGCGATTACAAATTGTGCTGCTATAAACATAGGTGCACATATATCACTGTGGTATGATGCTTTCAGTTCTTCTGGGAATATGCCTAGAAGTGGAATAGCTGGAATAAATGGGATTTCCAGTCCCAACTTTTTGAGAAATCTCCAGACAGATCTCCACAAAGGCTGTACCAGTCTACACTCCCACCAGCAGTGCAGGAGAGTTCCTTTTTCCCCACAGCCTCTCCAGCATTTGTTGTCGGTTTTCTTGATCCTGGCCATTCTTTCAGGAGTGAGATGGTATCTCAGTGTGGTTTTAATTTGCATTTCTCTAATGACCAATGATGATGAGTTTTGTCCAACTTTTATAATATCTAATAAGATAGACAAT
Organism: Cavia porcellus; assembly: GCF_034190915.1. NCBI lineage: Eukaryota > Metazoa > Chordata > Mammalia > Rodentia > Caviidae > Cavia > Cavia porcellus. The sequence continues at coordinate 2,289 of NW_026947784.1, forward strand.
TCTTTTTAAGGAAACAAGGGACAACGTTGATAACCATTGTTGATAAACTTGTACTCTGTTCTACACCATGTGCTATGTCTATCCTTGGTATTGACTGACAGCTTTGTTTTGCCATATTTGACTGTATTCTTCCCCCCCCCCCCAAAGAAAGTAATAAGCACTAAGGAGTAATAAAATCCAAGATGTGTAAATTTTGTTGTAAAAAAGAGAGGGAAAAAAAAAGAAAAAGAGCTCTAACGGATATAACAGCAAGTGTGTTTGGGGGTGTTAAATAGCTGATTTTATCAATGTTTTTGGAACATTGAACACAGCTGTTTGCAGTCTCCCTGTTTGAATGTCCACCTTGTGTTCTTTGATACTGTGATTTGAGGAACTATTTTCAAGAAAATAGTGTGTAATCTACTAGCAGGTAATTTCTTACTGTTATGGTTTTTTGTTTTGTTTTGTTTTGTTTTGTTTTGTAGTTCTGTATTGCGTGTACCCTTACGCCGCTTTGGTTTGTTTTGTGTTTTTCTCTTTTTCCTCTTAAATAAAAAAAAAAAAAAAACTCTATGGCTGTTCTCACAAACCTAGTCTGTGAGCAAGGGTGCCACCTAAATAATTAAGTATGTTCAGAAATTATTTTGCACTGATCTGTATAATACACAGAAGTTCACCAGTTGTTTGGGAAGCCTTTTTCAACTGAGGCACACTACTACACATATCTGAATTCTCAGGATCTTTGCCACTACCTGTCATGAGGATGGAAATATGAGAACATACTATAAATTGAGGAGATCACTATAAATACAAAAAAGCCCAAGTTTAAGTTTAGCTATTGTGGCTATGAGGCCCTGCATTACAGATATTAATAAACTTTGGACATTCCAGATCTGCTATTCTGAGGAAAGAGAGCAGAGACCTAGCTCATTACTGCTCTACAAGCTACAAAAAGCATCATAGTCAGGGTCTTCCCAAGCTCCTTGCAATGCCTAAGATGATGGAGTTACCAGGCCAGCAGTGAATTTCAAAGATGATACTTGAGTCTGCTGCTGTCATAGTGAAGCCAGGGTTCTGGGGACACCAAATCACCCTTACCAACAGCAAGAGGCAAAAGGAACAGTGAATGACCCATGGCCAATGCAGGAGGACCTCAGGAGCTGAAGCTAACTAAATACCTGAGGCTCCAGACACCAGAACTACTCCTAAATACTTGTAAACTGTTTCACCCAATCCACCCTATCTTTGGGCTCCCATCCACAACCTCACCATTTCATGGTTCCAGGATTTCTCAGGTTCTTTGCTAATCAGGCCACAGGACATCAAAAGTACTAAATGAGATCCAGCAAGTGTTTTGTTACCAGTATCGTACTCAAAAAAGGTAAATCATGCTGAGACACCGGAAGAGACAAAAGTCACAGCCAGCAATGGCCTGAAAATTGGACAGTTCATATAGCCTGCCCCTTCATCACTGATTGACTCCTGCTCTACTGCCCTCCTTCTGAGTCAACAATAAACAGGGAAAGGAACCCCTCCCTGCAAGAGAGGATGCCAAATGGTAGACTGTAGTGCAGAGAGTTCTGGAGCTGCCAGTCTTCTACAGTGGTGAACTCAGCTCTATCAGAGGAGTGTTTGTACTGAAGAGCTTTACCTCAGGCTTTTAATTTTCAAATCCATTTTATTTCAGTGAAAAAACACATCAACAAAAATTAAATTTCAAATCATGTTAATCAGGGGGCAACACTGGTACATACATTGCACATTGTCATCCCCAGATCTTTCACCCAGACCACAAGACATCTCTAATCAATTTTATAAACAGTACTGTTATAGAGACCTGAGTTATTTAAATAATATTGGCAGGAGACATGGCTAGGTCCCCCCAAGGAGCCCATGCAGGAGACCAGATACCTTGCAACTATGGGGAAGACTGACACCTCATGCTATGGGACAAGTCTCAAGACAAATGATAAGCAAATTCATCCATATCCTAAAGACTGATATTCTAAATAGTCCCATAGCACTCTGAGGAGTCAGGAGTTGCCATTCAAAGAAAAGTATCCTTATCCTAAGGACTGACATTTTAAATATATCCTATAATCTTGATGAACTCAGGAGTCACCCGCCCAAAACCCTAAGGGAAAAGTCACTGCTGCCTAAGAATGCCTGCTTTCTGTGTGACTCCATTCCCACTTTGTTCCCAATTTAATCAACTTTACATGAACTTATAATCTTAATGGCTACCATAGCTCTGTCCCATCTTATGCCCATCTGCATTGTGAGTTCTGATTTTTCCCCACCTTAAACTCATCTCACCACATGATTTTACTCTATAAAGTTCCCTAGAAAGACAGCGTTTGGCATCCCACTCAGGACCCCTTCTCTCTCTCAGGTAGCTTTCTTTCTCTCAATAAGTATATTGTGCTCTTTATTTCTGTTGTTCCTAAAATTCATTCTTTGACTTTAGAGAATACAAACTCATACCAGACATATTAGACTGGGAGATTCATTACTCTATAGGAGTATCATTATAAATTTTTCTCTTTCCTGAAGTCAGATAAATCAGTAGTAGTTTGTATTCTACAATGTTGATCTCACCTTTCCAGGAATGCTTGCCCTGAAGGGCTTTATCCCAGACTTTAAGTGCTACTTTTGTTTTCTGAAAGTGAAATGATCTGTAATTTTGGTTATGGTATCTACAATGCATTAAGGAAATGACTAACAGTATTTCTTATGAATGGTTTACCACCAGCCATGGAGGAAGACATGTGGCAAAAATTTGTTGTTTTGGAGGATGTACTTGAAAGAGTTTTGCCCTAGAATCAATTACAGAACCTCATGTTGGTAGTTCAAGGTGGAAGAAGGCAAGATCAGGAATGCTTACTCATATAGCCACTTACTCTTTTTTCCTTGATTACAACTTCCTCTTTCTTTCCCAGGGCCCTAAAGAAAATTCCCATCAGCTCCTTGCATGACATAATGTCCCCTCCAAGCACCACATCCACTCAAAAGTCACATATACCTCTGTTGTAGTCTAGAAAAATAGCTTTGTTATTTTTGTATCATAGCAATACCTGTAAATTGGCCTTGCTGTATATGTGTTTTTCTCTTCCCCCTCTGGATGACCTAATTAATATGTTAATCAATGCTCTCCTCTGTAAAAAAATGTAAAATCTTACCTAATTGATATGTTAACCATTTTTGCCCTTTACAAATAACAGATGTGGTGCTAAGATGAGCTAACAGAAGTTGTTAATCACTGCTAGACTTCTAGTCTCTGCTGAGGAAAACAGGATTTCTTATCTAAACTTGCTTGTTTAGGGGAAAACTTGGATGTTACCTGAATCTTGCTCTTCCCATGAAATGTAAGGCAGCATGTTTCTGTTTTGTAGTGTGCCACACCCCATCCCCTTTTTTGCATTGTGTGACCAGCAGCTGTTTGTGGATGTACAAGATAAAAGCCCTGACTTTTTTCTGTCAGATGTCCAGTCTCCAAATTAGCTCCCGGAGACTCTTTGCCACATCTGGCCTAAAATAAAACCTTTGCTCCCTAAATTTTAATTTCTTGCTTCCTTGCATTTTATTCTGGGGTCTGAGTTATAACAATCACATAACCCCATAGGGAGTCCAGGAGGAGGGGAGCCAAACCCTTTGTGGCTGTGGGCTCCTCTCTACATTCTTTAAATAAAAGGCCACTTTCACATTTCTTATATTCTGCTTCTCTATTGTGCTAATTTACCTCCTCAGTAACCTCAGTAATCTAACCCACTTTAAACCTATCTCACTGTTGTAACCTAGTTCTAACCAATGTGCCCCTTCCTGTTCTATATGTGCCATTTCAATAGAGATTAAAATTCCATCTCCAGTAATGACTTAAGTTTCAGCTCCTTGTAAATTCCCCTTCCCTCCCCAATTCTTAGGTTAAGTCTCCATTTCCCATAAAAGCTTTAAGTTTCAGTTTCTTGTAATCAATCCCCCTTCAGCCTATCTGCAATACAATGCACTGTCCCTAAGAAATGTTTAACTACAAGAAAGTTATCAAACTGGGTCAAAGTCCACAACATTCCTGTGGTTTTCAGCTTTAAAATCTAACCTTTTTAGCTGTAAGGCACACAGTCTCCAAATTGGCTCCCTGAGATTGCATCACCTGGCCTGTCCTACAATAAAGCCTTTGCTCCTCAAATTTTAATTTCCTGCTTCCTTGGGTTTTATGCTGGGGTCTGAGCTATCACACTCAGCACATGATTTTATTCTATAAAATCAGAGTCCTTTGCTACTGGCTCAGAATCCCTCCTTTTTGTCTCAGACAGAAGCTTTCTGATAGGATTTTTGGTGTAGTAAAAAACAGAACATAAAGTCAAAATGGCCTTGATTCTAAGAGCATGGAGAGAACCCCATGAACCACTGGGGGTCTGGCTTTTTTTTCTGGAAATGCCGGGGCTGCATACATATAGTTTTTGACTTGGGTGGTGCTTAAAGGTGCCATTGCTGATATACAAGTAGCTGATTGAGATTCTTTTCTGGCCACAGGTAGGTGGAATAGGGGAGAGGAAAGTGACTTCAAGGTAAACGTCCCCTGGTTTCACCTGCCATTCCAAAATATCCTATTTAGAGCAAAATATTTTCACTTTCTTTCTATCAGTAAATATATTCCTCCTTTCAACATTGTTGTTTCTAATATTCATTCTTGCACTTTAGAGAACACAAACTCATACCAGACATAGAAGATCAGGAATTCATTCCACTATATCATGGTATGGTTGCCTCTATTTCTAACTAACTCAGCTGCCTGTAAATTTAAGAACTGTTTATCAATTCAACTTGGAGTAACTTTAGCAAACAAAATGTTCTTAATGAATATAGGGAAATATATCACTAAATTGAAAAAAGTTATTATCACAGTTTTTCTACCAAGCACCGGCCAACATTTTCAACTTTCAAGTATGTGGGAAAACAAAAAATAAAACCAACTCAGAAAATAGCAATCCTATAAGGGACAGTATATCATTCACTTAATTGCCATGCTATCTGCAGATATTTCATAGACCACAAAAGAAACATTGAGCCTATTAAATACCAAGTATTAGTTTCAATAAATGTGCTCATAGCACTGCATCGTTGACAACTGTGTTTTTTTTTTTCTGTATGAGGAATTGAACTCATGACCTTGTGCTCTCCAGGCAGCTCCTTGTATCGCTGAGCTCAATCCCCAGCCCCAACTACTTTAGATTCTAAATATGACTATTAACAATGTTTAATTTGCCATTGACTTATTTAGTTATAAATTTTATAAACCTACATTTTCACAAATGAAATTATTTTCTTTCCTTGCAGTTTAAATAACTTTTTTTTAGGTACCAGGATCAAAGTTACAACCTAGCACTTTCCATGCAGGCGTTTCTGCCTCCTGAGATAAATCTCTGGCCTGTATTAATGAATATTTCACTCTATTCATTCAAATAGAACTGTGATTTTAGCAAAGGATGTCAATGTAGAAATTGATACACAATCAGAGAGGGACTGGAACCTCAAATAGTCAATAATACAAAAAACTAAATACAACAATCACTGCTACAGGCACAGCTGAAGAAAGACAGACCTGAAGGTGAAGATGCAGTGACCAGGTCTACATGGTCCTGAAGAGAAAAACAACAGCTTGAAATGTACTACAGTTACCACAACCTCCTCCAGGAAGTTCAGATAGGCCTCAGTTACCATACTCAATGACCAGAACAAGTGGACTATTGTTCCCACAAAATGCCTTGGCTCTTTCCACATACCTTTTCTGGCTGACTTGTTCCCCTTCTTAATAATATTAGTTAAGAAGATATAAGCTTATAGGTTTATTGTAGTCTGAGACCCACACTGTATCCACATTGTCACTTTCCTGTATAAATGACCCCTGACAATAGGTCTGCGGACAAAAATCCGATGACCACTCCTGAAAATTCAGGGCTATTCTTCTCTCTTTTTTATTAAGAAAATTTGTGAAATTCTTTTGGTTTATGACTTCATTTCTCAATGTTGTGAGCCATTAAACTTGATTTATATGATGTCAAACAGGGCATGATTATATTTCTCTTATCTCAATTTAAATATGAAATGTCTGCTAAAGGCATTGTTCGAACGCCAGAATTTCAAGCTGCTTGTTTGCACTGAGTTTAACATTTCCATGAGGTTTTAGAAGTCCTCAGTCTAGTGAACTGCAAATGTATTGGAGGAAGGAGGTCACTGTTGTCCTGTAGCACAATAGGTGCCATTCCTAAGTCTGTGTTTGTCACTGCCTCCTAGATGCCACTACATGGCCTTCTTTCCTCTGCAACATCATTCAATAATTCCCATTTTACATAAGTCAAATTTCACTCAGCTCTATTATTGTTTGTTTTCAATAGTCTTTCTGTCTACTTGGTTGTTTTTTTTTTTTTTTTTTTTTTTTTTTAGTTTTTTGATTTAAAGACACAGTCTCACCTTGGAGTTCTGGCCAGCCTTGCACTCACTATGTAGGTTAGGCTGTCTTTGAATACCATGTCTTTGAATGGCCATTCTCCTGTTTCAGCTTCTTCATTGCTGGGGAAAAGAGCTGGGCATTATAGCACATGGTGTTTGTCTTTTATCTCCTCTCCTTTTCACTACTATTCTTTCATTTCAGCGGCACTGTCATTTAATCCTGAGGTTTGCTTGTGTCAGTAAGGTTTCTGCAGCTTGAGGTGAGTTTGTGAACAATAATATAGCAAGCCAAGCATCCCAATTGAGAAATGTGGAATTTCATTAGCTGGTCTCAGGACCACTTTTATACAGAATCCCTACCCCCATTTCAGGATCTAAACAAAAGGCTCTGAACTGGAAATTTAGAGATGTTTTAAAAGATAGAATCACAAAAATATCCTGTTGGAAACCATTTAGCTAGAATCTTATAATAATTTTTGGATGACAACTGTATTCTGCTTCTTTTGTTGAGCAGTTTATTTTTTTTTCCTTTGGGTATGGCTCATTTTGCTTTTATCCTGGGACTTATACCTTGAGTGATTTTCCATTTTTCTGAGTGAAATACAGGGCACTAGTTAAATGCAAAGCTCAAGATGTCATTTATTATGTCAACCTACAACACAGCTAAGTTACAAGCCTCAATATTTTCTGGGGTAAAAACACACATATCTATAATTCCAGGACTCAAGAGGCTGAAACAGGAATACTGCTTTGAGGTTGGGCAATTTTGTGCTCCATAAAGGTTCAAATCTACCTGATATACATAGAGAAAACTTGTCTCAATAAAACAAAACTAAACTACACAAATAAAACCAAACAAAACAGCTGAATGGAGACTGATTTCTTCAAATCTTAATTCCACATCTTGGGGATTAATTTTTGTATATACACATTTTTTGAGACAGCAAATTTGATGCTATATTGCAACTCACAGCTAATGTAACAGCCAAATAGGAGCACTGATTCTTACGCTGAGTCACTGCAAGAGTCCCTGTGCACTGCCTCTAAAGAGAGCTTATAATGAGAGCCTGCAGGACCAGCACCCATAAAGAACAGAGGCAGACAAATATCTCATCAATCACTTTGATATGCTACCAATGATATTTCTTCCAATCTCATTTAGGCCACTGAGTCCTTTGTTCTTAATATAGTTAAGCAGCATTTTGATATTTAAATTTGGTTTCATAGAACAAAACATAAATAACATCAAATATGATACATAAATAATAACTCAAATGTTCATGGAAAACTGCTGTATGTAAAAAATGTATAAACAATGAAACCAGGTACAAGTTTCAAATTATAGCTCAGTGTCACCAAGTGTTCACTCTCCATTCATATATAAGAAATATATCTTGGGAGGCTGATGCAGGAGAACTTCCTTGAGATTGGGGCTAGCCTAAGTTACAGAGCTGCCTGAAATGTAGAAACCCTGATGGAGACACCCCACAGACAATGTGAAACTTGAAAAGTGAGTGCATAAGACACCTTTGGTTTCCTTTAAAAATTATATCCATACAATATAGAAAAATTCCACAATATTCAACGTTTTCTGAGGAACAATGGTGATATCATACATAGTACACAGAAAACACTTTCAGAGCTGGGTATTTAGCTCAACAGCATGAACACCTACCTAGCAACCTTGAGATCATGAGTTTGATCCCTGTTACAAAAAAATTCAAATTTAACCTTCATGACACTGGGTCATAATTAGAGATAATCTAAATTAGATCTCAAGTGAAGAACAAAGAATTCATGGGTTGACAAGGATGTGGAATAGTGATTCTTACCAGAGCTGGTGTTATTCACCTCAAGGAAGAAACAATAAGCCACCTTTAACTTCATGCTTACCCTAAGAACTACCTGATTTTCAGGGACAACACTCTCTGTTGTATGTCCTGCTATTGGCAATCTTGGTCCTGCCAGTCACTTCCACATCCTTTCCATGCTCATCTGATCTACCCTAAGCAGAAAACCATTCATGGACTAAGCTATTGATACACCTGCACAATTTCAATTTATGGCATCTTCTTTACACCACTTAGTAAAGTCCACCACAGAGCATTTCCATATTTCAACAATGTATACAATCAACCAAGCTATTAAATCACCTCTTAATTCAGAGATGACACCCACATTCCTTTCCATTCAGTAGGATATCACTTGTATATGTTCATGCAAATGACTACATTTAGGCATTTTTCAGTGAGAATTTAACAGGCAGCCCTTTCTGGAATTTGTCTTAGCAAGCACACTTTACCCTGCCCTTGGTGACACTTTTATAATCTGCTTCATTTTTCTCAAAATTTAAACCTCTATGGATGTTCTCCCAAACATCATCTATGAGCACATGTGTCACATAAAGTATGTTCAGAAACTCTTTGCATTGTTCTCTATAATACACAGCAGTTCATCCGGTGTTTGGGAAGCCTTCCTCCACTGAGGCACATCACTATACATCTTTGAATTCTCAGAACCTTTGCCTCCACCTTTCATGAGCATGTAAATACGAGAACATAGTATAAATTTAGGCGATCACAAAATACATAAATGCCTAAGTTTAAGGAGATCAGTTGTAGCTATGAGGTCCTGCATCACAGACATTTATAAACTTCTGACTTTCAGATCTGTTGCTGACAGGAATGAGAGCAGAGACCTAGCTTATTACAGCTGCACCCAGCTTGAAACCGCATCGGAATCAGGGTCTCCTCATGTCCCGTCCTGGGCCCAGACTGTTGGAGGAGCAAGGGCAGCAGGCGATTTTAAAAATGGCATTGTGGCCTGGTGGTATCACAGTGGCGACAGTGTTCTAGCGACCCAGAACTGTCCTGGACCCAGAGAGGGGTAAAAGGGACAGAGGATGACTCACTGCTAGCACTAGAGGACCTCAGGGTTTGAGGCTAAGCACACAGGCTCTAGACAGCACAGCTGATTCTCACCACTTGTTTTTTTTTTTTTTTTTTTTTTTATTTTATTTTTGGTCTTTTTCCTTTTTATCGGTACCGGGGATCGAACTTATGACTGCCTGCTTTCAAGGCAGGCGCTTATGCCAGTGAGCTAAACCCCCAGCCCCTTCTCACCACTTCTAACTGGTCTCAATCGGATTCCACCCCATTTCACTGCTCCCATCCCATAACATCACCATTGCGTAGTTTGGAGGTCTCTCCGAGGTTCTTTCTAAGCAGTCAACATCAAATAGAAGCAAAAAATTGTGATCTAGCAAACATCTAGTGCTCTCTTTTCTGCCCTGGCCTTTCAATTGACGCCATGACAGCGGGAGAGACCGCCTACCTTGGTCCGCCTGATTGGACAGTTCATACAGCTGGCCTCTTCATCACTGATTGGCTCCTGCCCCCCTGCCTGCCTTCCCCACCAAGAATAATTACAGAAAAAAAAACCACCCTGTAATTGTGGATCCCCAGTGAAAGATTGTGGAGGCTTCTGGAGCTGGCTGTGTTCTGGAATGTTGACCTCAGATAGTCCGATGTGTATTTGCACTGAAAGTCTTTACCTCAGTCCTTGTTTTTCTCCCAAACCCATTTTATTTCAAAGTTAAAAAGTAAAAAAAAATGTGGTCCAGGGATTTAGCTTAATAGCCTGCCTGGCAAGCTAGAGGTCCTGCATTCCATCCAAGATCTGGCTACCACAAACTGTGCTGCTATAAACGTGGGTGCACACATACCACTGTGGTATAATGATTTTTATTTTTTTGGTAGATACCCAGAAGGAGAATAGCTGAGTTGAGTGGGACCTGTAGACCTAGTTTGTGTGGAATCTCCACGCTGATTTCCACAGTGGTTGCTTTACCACCAACAATGGAGAAGGGTTCCTTTTTCCCCCACAACCTCTCCAGCATTCGTTATTGCTTGATTTCTTGACAGTAGGCATTTTTTCTTGGGCAAGGTGACATATCAGTGTTATTTAATTTGCAATTCTTAAATAATGAGTGATGCAGAACATTTTATCACATATTTATTTGCTGTTTCTATTTCTTCTCTGGGCAGGAGCAAACCTTGAGGTTTGCAGACAAACCTTCTGCCAAGCCATAACACATATCATGTGGAGTCCAACAACCAATGCAGTCCTTCTTCACAACAAAAACCTCCCAAGCCTGGTCTTTATCATCAGGCCCTCTATCAGCCTTCTGGTCTCCTCCACAGAACATCCTAAATGGCTCCAGCTCTATGCATCCAGGAGACATGTCCAAAGCTTGCCAAACTCTGCCCACAAGCTATTTCCAAAGCCTCTCAAAAAGCATAGTCAAGTATAGTCACAGCAAATGACCCCACTTGTATGTACCAAATTCTGTCTTAGTTACTTTTTACTTGTTTGTGAGACAAAATAACTGAAGCCCAAGTTGAGAAAGGAAAGGTTCATTTCTTACAGTTTTTGGAGGTTTCAGTTCACACTTCTGTGAACTGAAAGGTTTGCAGGTTTCAGTTCTGGCTCCAAGGCAGGCAGGTATGGCTGGGCCACAGTTCATGGAGGCTGCAAAGAGCAAGCAGGAACCAGCGAAAAGCAAGACACACCTTCCTGCCATTGAATTACATCCTGGCTCCACCCCAATGTGGGTTTAGCAGTGACAGCATCAATCCAAGTACTAGACAATGAACCATCACAAATACACAGTGCAAACGTATGAGGCCTATGGGACACATGCATAAACCATGACAACTACAGTCAGTTACTTACTTCCTATCAAGGTCACTTAGGTCTTCTCAGGAGTTATCTTAGAACCATGCATAACACCTCATGGCTCTTCTGTCAGTGTCAGCCTCTTAGAAGAGTCACAATCATTGCTTGACCACATTGCTCTCTGTGAAAGCTTTGGAGATTTTTCTCCTGGTGACTCTTCTTAGGCACAACTTGCATTGAAGGTGACTTTCATCTGTGGTCTCATCTTCTTCTTGATGAGACAACCAGGAACTCACTGAATATCTTAGGATGATGCAATCAAAGAGTATTTTATATCCTGGGTCTCCACTACCCTTGACTGGCTGGGGCCAAAATATTGGCTATCCATTTAGCCCATCTCTTTCTGTAAGTTTTGGCTTCCAAAACTTAGCTGTCAAATATCCAAAAGAAGCTTTTGGTAACAATAGAGTATATTAGAGGCAGTAAGTTTTATGTTATTATATTATCTAAACATGAAACAACTTAGAACATTAAATGAATCCTATTTTCTTCTATTCATGGACATTTTAGCATTTGAATACCTACAGTTTTAACAGTTGCATATTTTACATAATATATCAGGAATCAGAAACATACATAGTATTGCATCATGACAATCATGAGATTCTTGAAATAATCTAAATTCCTGTTTTGATATAAAATATCCCTTTTAGTCAATCAGCCTTATCAAATACACAAGAAGATTTTTGTGTATTATTGAACAACTTATTGATCTTTAGTTGAATGTGTGAACAAGTCTTTGTTATCACCAAAGGTGTGCACATGAGACAAAAATCTGTTACCATAAGTAATCCCCGCTTTACAATCATGGAGTCTTATGCATCTGGAATTCCAAATATATGCAATATATCATATAGTTGATTACAATCAACTGTCATAAACATGTGAAACCTTTATACAGGCATCATCAAACCAAAAATATGTATTCCTTCATTTTAAAATGACCAATGTGAACATTTAGGAATACATTTCATAAATTTATTTGAGGTGTCTCCTATAATGCTCTGGAGATCATTGAGGTCTCTAATCAATGGACAAAAACTGGTTAAAAATATTACCAGACAGCTGCTTTCTTATTTATCAATCAGAGCTTGGTCCACCAATTTCACTGCTAAGGGACTTTGTTTATTTATTTATCTTTTTAAATTTATTTTTATTTAAATAAAGAAAAAACAAAACAGAAAGCGGGCATAAATAGTACATACATTCAAAGAAAATAATAAACAATAATAAATCACTAGTTTATGTGATTTATTGTCCTCTTACAAATAATTGTTCAAGATACAAAAGTGGAACATATAAATGGGAATTCAAACAGCGAGACTTCAAATAGTTCTATTCCACTATCTAATAAAAACTAAGTAATATGGCAATCAATCCTATACACTTAAACATGTATGTATTTATCCGTATCTTCATTTATGATGAGTTTAAACAAACCAAAGCAGATTAAAATCACTCTATTTGAAGATTAATAGTATTGCTTGATTTAACATCATGACACTATGGAACCAGCAGTGGGTTCTGTAGTCCCTTTTTTTCTCCTTCAAAGTATTTGTTCATTTCATCATGTGTCATAACATCAGTTCTTGGAAATTGTTGATAGGCTTTATGGAAGCATGCATCTTATCATGTGTTACTATCCTTTGTATGTTAGAGAGAGAAACAGAACAAAGCAGGACAGAGCAAAACATAATCCTAGAGATACATAAAACTAAAAAGAGATAAAACTGCTGTACAAGGAGTTCTACCATGGTTACTGTGTTGTCTCTTGTTATCATCAATAAAAATGGCTATATCATCAGATAAAGTATAATCGAATATATCACTGCATAACAGTATTAACAGAAATAGAACTTTGTAGATAGTGTAGAGCTACAAAAACAGATGTTAATCAAGTCAGAATGGGTATTATATGAATCATTTCTATTTTCAGTATAGTTGTCTACACTGACGATACTATCAAACTAACGGTTTTGAATAAAATAGTCAATAACAAGAAGCAATCAAACAAATCAGATTTAACTAAAATCAGTAATGATATAACAGTATAAGTTATAGAGGAATCCAGTTTAAGTTAACAGGAAATTAAAAATGATTACTGTGCTATATGTTGATATTTTTGGGATAGCTGTCTGTGCCCTCAGATCTAGTGCTTGTATAAAAACTGGGATGGAATAAGTTCTATCTAAACAGAGTGGTACAAGTAATATGGGTTTTAATTCCTGATACACTTATAGCAATGTCTTCTTCTGTCTTTTTAAAGACTATCCTTCCCCCTTCACTCCCCCAGGGTGTACTGTGTATGGGTCTCCCCAACACCCTTGATTTTATATTGTGGGGGGAAACTTGCTATTTATCTAAGTGTCTCTGAACTTTCTCCCTACTGGACTTGATCTCTAGTTGTATTTCTTTACTTATTAAAGCCTATCTTTCCAACCTACCCATAAATACTGGTCCAGTTGCCCCTATTACTCTCTCATTCCCTATCACATCAAGTTGTATTTTCTCATATTCAGTTTTAGTCCTAATACCCTTCTTCAGGTCAATTATAGTTCCTAAAACGAGCATCTCAGTTTGCCCTATTTCTTGATCCACTCTGCCTGTGATTATTTCTTTTTTTCTTTAATTTAGTGTGTATAGGACATCGGCATTAGAAATTATATCCAACCTTCTCTGTCTCATTTCTGTTGTTCTATTTTTCTGTCATCAACTGTCTACTTGTCTTCTTCAGCTTGCGTTTTGCTCCATTCATTGTGGCCTCTCTACCACTGTTCCTGAAATCCTGGTGATTTTCTCTAGTTTAGAATGTCCTGTAGTATTCTCTGTAGGATTGGGTTGCTGGTTGTGAATTCTGCCAGTTCCTCTTCATCATGGAAGCATCTTGTTTCTCCATTAATTTCTAGGAAATTTTTTCAGGATGCATCAATCTGGGCTGTATGTTATTTTCTTTCAGGACTTGGAATGATTCACTCCATTTTCTTCTCAATTTGATGGTTTGTGCCAAGAAGTCTGATGTAATCCTGATGGACTTTCCCTTATAAATGATCTGTTTCTTGTCTCTGACAGCTTTTAATATTCTGTTCTTATATTGGATTTCTGGGATCTTGATTATTATATGCCTATGTGTAGTTCTGTTTTGGTTTACCCTAACCCTAACCCTAACCCTAACCCTAACCCTAACCCTATGTGTAGTTCTGTTTTGGTTTAGGTGGCTGGAGTTCTGTATGCCTCATACACCTGAGTATTTTTTCCTTTTCCTATGCTTGGGATGTTTTCCTTATTTTTGTGAATAGCCTTTGTAGTAACTTTGTTTGTACTCCTGCTTCTTCATTCACATTCACTATTCTTAAGTTATATACATCCTTTTGTCATCATCTAGCCTTTGTATTGTTACTACTTGTTTCCTTGTTATTTTTAAGAATTTTTTCCTTTCATGATCCCATAGTGCAAACCTGTCCTCTGGTTTGGATAATCTATCCTTAGTTTCTTGCAATCAATTTTGCCATCTTTCAAAGGAGTTTTTAAATTCATGGTTGTCTCTTTGAACCAGCTTCCTTTCTTCTATATTTTCTCTATTTTCCTCATGAAACAATTCTCCCGTTTTTTTGCTTTCTTCCCTTTTTCCATGTTTTTCCTTGAGAGGTGCTTAGCATTTCTTAAATTATTCTATTTATATCTTGCTTTACTCGGTTAAATGCTTCAGCTTTCAAATTACTATGCATTCCTTAAGATACTGCTTTATGTCTACTGGGGCCATGTCTGATATTGCATGTTTGCTATCCTCATTCTCCTTTGCATTTACCTTTCCTGGATCCATGTTATCATGTTTGGGGAATGGGAACCCTTTTTTGTTGCTTCCTCTTATTCTTTTTTGTTTCTTCCATACAGGTATATATGGGAGGTCCAGGTTCTTTCTTTGTTGGTTACAGTTTGTCTGAAGTGCTGATTGTATGTACCCACCCAGTGCAGTGTACTATGTAGATACAGACCAGGGAAGCCTATGCTGGGCCCACCTCCTCTGGATTAATCAGCCTGCTGAAGGCTTCACTGCATTAGGGTGAACTGACAGGCATCGGGACTGGTATGGGCTAGCCTATTGGTTTCAGCCTGAGGCATGACACAGGACAGGTGCTCCCCATCAATCGCACTTAAGAAGGGAGAAGCTGATTGAAGTCACTGCAGCCCCTTGTTCTGGCCAATTTGAGCTGTCCCTGAATGTCTACTCTTGGAGGTCTATGGAAGGGGTTTATTCCCATCACTCACCACAGGTCGATGCAGGGTTCCCTGCCAACTCAGCTTGTCAGTTAAGATCACTGGCTCCCATCCTCAGTGCAAATGCATTTCCAGTGAGATGAAACTGATGAGCTTTTGTGTAGTTCCATAAATCTTGGCTGCATGATATCAAGTGTAGTAGTGGCAGCAAGTTCAAGTGGCATAACCGAGACTGTAGCTGTTTCAGGAGAAGCACTGGGACTGTATTTTTAAATGGTTTCTCTGAGCTTAATTTTTTCCAGGCTTAGGAGGGTCTATCTCCCCCTGCCTGGGTCTCACTATGCTGTATTATTTTTGGAATCTAAGTTGACATCTCAGAGAAACTCTGTAGCCTGCTGTTACCTATCCACCATCTTTTCACCTCCAGGACTGTGTTTATTCATCCTAATAACATAATTTCTAAATAATGAAACTATAAATCAGTGATGAATAACAACATATTGCATTCATATACCCAGGCTTTGTGACATTTTGAGCAGCTGTCAACCAATGTGAAACCATGCTTCGTAAATTCACAACCCAAACATATCTTTGATCAAACAATGCAAACTTGGAAAAAGAGAAAAGTTACTGAGCTTAAAATGAAAGGAATTGCTGTTCACAGAGTGGACAAATGGACAAACAGACAGATGATCAGTATGGATTCAAACAAACACAGAAATCAGCACACGACTTGTCGGGGTCTGTGAGAATATTTAATTTCCACAAAGGCCATTTATCTACTTGTACCATGCCTCTTTGTTAAATTAGCTGCCCTCTTAAACCCCATGCTCCCAGTGCTGGAACACCTGTTCACCTCAAGCATTCCATGCCCTCAGCGTGTTTCCCAGATGTTCTGTGCCACTTGAGCATGCCTGTGTGGGTATTTTTGCTTTCTGCTTTACAGGTATGAACAATCACTAGCTCAGCAACTGCTTAAAAATGGAATGGACAAACAGGCAACTGATATATGAACAGATTGATAAACATCTTACAAATTCGGAGTGCACTCAAGCATATCCTTAATCAAGCCAAATTACAATACCTTCTTACAAATTTCAAATCTACAACTATGAATCAACCAGTTGGATTTGCTTTAGACCAACAACAGAGATCTTATAAAAAGGATCAAAGGCCTGATTCAGGGAGAGTTGAAATGGTGGAATTGCATTTTGTAGCCTACGATGCCAACTCATTCCATACAGGGCAAACACAATTAGCAGAAATCCACGCAAGACCTTAGCAAAAACACAGAGGATGCCCCTTCCCCAGATCAACAGAGGCATCATCCCTGGCCCACATGGGTCTTGGGGAGTTCTGTATCATACAAAAGGGTTTGTCAGAGGTATATACTGGCAAGAATGTATTTGAATCAGGGAAGAAAACAGCCTCATTGGGACAACTGACCTAAAGTAAATAGCACCATGAAGAGAATAGTAAAACCTGTGCAGGAAGTGCATTTTTCTTTTTTAATTGTTTAAAGAGAAGAGATATTCTTTTCTTATTTTTTATTAAAATAAACGAAACAAAACAGAACACAGGTAGAAAAGATATATGCTTTCAAAGACAAAATTAACTATATATAAGAAATCACTGGTTGTTTACATATTGTCTTCTTACAAATAAGTGTTCAAGATACAAGAGTGGATTATACAAAGTGGGGATTCACATGATTCCCCATTATGTGGCCTTGAAGCCTTACAAAGTTTTCACTTATTAATTGAAATGGCTTTATTCTGGGATGCTTGATATGGAAATATTTGAAGGTATAGTATATGAAATTATATTCAAATATTTCAAGGAAAAAGACAGACACTATGGTAACTACTATTAAGTCGGGTTATTTGTGCTGAAGCACTAGGTTGCTGAAATTGTCATGCTTTGACCTGTATTGTTATGTAGTTATGTCCTCTTTTATCTCAATCTCTCCCTTATTCATTAAAAAATATTTAGTTATTTTTTATGATTTTTTAATTAAGGGGAAAAAATAAAAGAAATTAGCAATATATATTATAGTAACATTTTTGATTTCCTATTAACTTGATTTGAAGTCACGTAATACTCCCACTATCTTGTTTTGACTGATTAGACTCTTTTCCATTCTGTATGATAGTATCAAGTTTAAGGGTATAGGCAACTATTTATAAGGCAATAAGATTCACTAAGATGCCCATTCTCATTTGACTATTATCTCCTTTGGAAGTCCTGTAATGTTTACAATGTTTAGGTTTTATTGGTCTTATTCTCTACTGCTTAGTTCAACTTTATAATACCTAATGAGGTAGACTATTCTTTTTAAGGAAGCAAGAGGAATTATGGTAACAATTGTTGATAACCTTGTACTCTGTTTTTACATCATGTGCTATGTCTATCCTTGGTTTTGACTGACAGATTTGTTTTGTAATATTTGACTTTATTCTCTTCCAAAAAAGTAATAAGCACCAAGGAGTAATAAAATCCAAAATGTGTAAATTGTGTTGTAAAAAAGAGAGGGGAAAAAGTGCTCTGAGGGATACAACTGCAAGTGTGTTTAGGTGTGTTAAATAGATGACCATATTAATGTTTTTGGTTGGATCATTGAAGACAACTGTTTACAGTCTCACTGTTGAATGTCCACTTTGTATGCTTTGATACTGTGACTTGAGCAACTATCTCTAAGATGATAATGTGTAATCTATTAACTGGTGATTTCTTACTGTTTTTTTTTTGTCTGTATTACTTGTACCCTTACACCACTTTTTTTGTTTTTTTCTCTTTTTCCTTTTAAATAAATTTTTCTTAAAAAGTGGGGATTCAAAGAGCATTGGATCAAAATCATGACTGTGCATTTGCAAGACAGGCATTCATGCCACTGAGCTAATTCTACAGGCCTGTGTTTGCAGAGGGAACAGCAGAGGACAGCAAAAAGGAAAAGTAAGCCTTGGTAAGTGCCAAGATAGTAGTGATTAAATCAATTCTAAGGACTATAGGTGTTCCAGTAAATCTCAAGAGATGAGAGGGAATAGCATTGCCCATGGAAATAAAATATCACCAACTTAGTGAAGTAAAAGAGAAACACCAGCTCCAGTAGCAAACATGAAAAGGAAAGGTTGTCAACAGTTTAGGAGAGGCTTCGGCATGCATCTCCTATGGGAATAGCAGGAGACAACAAATTGCAGTCAAATCGTTGATTTCCACAAATAACATGACAAGCTTTAGAGTAGACATAAGACAAGACAGTTAGTTTAGCTACAGATTCAGAAACATTTAGTTGAATGGGTAAGAGAGATCACACTTGAATCAACAATATGCCTGAATAAGCAGCAACAATGACATTTGGAATCACAAAAGTGGCTATTTTTGATGCATGTTAACAGGAAAGAACTAGGCCAGCTATCTCAGGAGGTAGGGGATCATGAAAAGTAGTAGGGACCTTATAAAACTTAGCAGGGATTTCCAAAGTAGTGTCAGGCTTCATAGAAATGTCTTTCAAAGCATTTTTGTAGTCTGGATTTGATTTTTGTATGTTAATTGAGTTCAGATAGGTATATATTGGTATCACAATTATTTCTTGGAACTCAGGTTGTGCATTCTACATTTTTCTTCACATCAGAACACCAGTAAAAGACTTGAGAGACTTGCAAATTATTTGCCAATGAAAAATTACTGCCTCTGTGAGTGCATCCTTTAGTGACAATTTACGTACACAGAGGCCAGACAGCATAGGTTGCAAAGGCTTATGTTCAGGTGACTTGCAGCACCATGTAGGTTCCTAACACACCTACTTCTTGCCCATGCAACACAAAATGTAATGGCTTGATAGTATTGGAGAAGCTATCAACAGTCCTAAAAATCAATCTATTGATATATCTGGGTTTCTTTCCAAGAGAAAAATGGCATATAACTTTAGGTAACTAAAGAAATTTCTCCTGTCTCAAATATGTCACATCTTATCCTTTCCCATCTGTTATAGTCAGGGTTTGTGAGGAAAGACACTTAACATGGAACTTATAATTGATAAGATAATTTAAACATATTTATCCCAGAATGTCAGATTTAGAGAGATGTACAGCTTTTCAGATACTAGATACCAAAAAATACAACTGAGTACTTGAATGCTATGACAATATCCAACACAAGTACAGCTGAAGAATTTGAGGCCATGGCCAGGACAATCAAAAGTTTACCTGGAGACTTAGAGGCACTTACAATGTGTCATGAAAGTCTCTGTTAAGATAGTACCCAGGAAGGCTCAAAATTCAGTGTTAGAAGCTAGAATCTCTGTTCCTTTGGTCATAGAATCTGTGCCACAAAGTTGAGTGATCATTACTGGAGTCAAGGCATGAATCTCAAGATAAGAGCCAGAGATCTTCAAAAGAGAACAGTAGCCATGCACAGCAATAATGAGGACCTGAGCTTCTTTGATGATGATGATGATGGCTGAGATCATATCTGGAAAACCAGTGCTACCAGCTTCTCCATGAGAATCAACATCCCAGCTCCTTTCCCTCTAGTTCTCCTTTAATGCTGTTTTAAACAATCCATCAATGCATGTTCTGTCCCAAAACCATGATGACTTCATTCACTGGGTAATCCAAGTTGACCATTACTAAGCAGGCCACAGCACCAGAGCAGTTCTTTAGATACTTAAAATCCAAACAGGCTTTATATCACTTCATATATTAAAGTGGTCATCTGGTCTGCTTCACATAAACAACAGTGAGAAAACCTGAGGCTCATTCAAATGAAATAATCAGGAACACAAACCTTCACAAAATAATCTTCACATCTGTTTTGATAAACCCCTCACTGGAACTATGTGATATGTTTCTGTGTGTCCTACACACTACATAACCATGGGCATTTGAATGAAACTATAGTCAGGGAAATTGACCCTCTGATTATCCATGGAAATTTTAAAAATCTTTTCTAAGGAATTTACAAAAAGAAGCAGTTATGTACACCTATGTTTCACTACAGTACCCTGACAGCACTGAACCCAGGAGAGAATGTCACGAGGCTGGTGGTATGCACATCACCACCTCAACAAGACTGAGGGTTCTCCTGATGCTGGATGTAAAATAGTGGAAATACTTTAACAACAAAAGCAGTTGAAGTAAAATATACTGAATACACCGAATATACCAAATCTAAACTAGGCCTGATGGCTAGTGCATTGAGCCCATTACTTAAGACACTGAGGAAGGAGACTTGTTGAGACCACTCTGGTTTATAAAGTGATCTCAAAGCCAGCCTGGACTTCATAGCACCATGCTTACTAAAAAAGATAAATATATCAAATCTAATGAACATAATAGTGTACCAGTGATTCCCTTGTGACATTAGCATGACTTTCATGTTTATACTGACCTATAGGAAAACCTAACTTACAGCCCATTTCACAATAAAATATCACACCGTTTACCAAATGGAGTACACTGGTGAGTATTTATTGTTTATCATTGATATTTGGTGGTGATGGAGCACTGCTTGCTGCTGCTCTCCACAGAAAAATGACTATTGCTGCAGTAACAGGAATCTGCATGCATCACTGCAATATGTCCTTAACTCTTTGAGGAAGAGACCCACTAAAGGAAGCACTGCACTAATGAGAATTACTAATTTTAGTCTTTTGAATACTTTAAAAATTGACTTCGGTAGTAGTTGAAATACTTACCAACATTACCACCAACAAGGTTAAATAGATTCTTTACTCCTGCAGTCTCATGTACCTTCCTTAAATCTTGTGGTGATTTGTTTCCTCTGCAATGAGATGATGTCTCTATTTTAATTTCTCTATTGTGCAAAAATGCTCAATAGTTCTTCAGGTATTTCTTAGCAAGTTGTACATATGCTGAAAAATGTGTGTTACTTTCACGTTCCTATGGGTTTTACATGTTAGCTATCAGGGAGGAACAGGTACAATTTCTCTCATTCTGTAGTTTATTTCACCATCTTGTTTGACTTTTTTTGTGGCTTCTATGTTTATGCAGGAGGATGAAAGTCTGACAAAGTCCTTTTTGCTTGTTTTGTTACCCTGTCTTATTTTCTACACAAAACAGCAGCAATAGCATTAAGAAAAAATGTTTTACTACCTCTACATTCAGAACATGGAATGTCTGGCTCTTTCATGTTTCACTATGTATTACTCTAATAGAGGCATATTTGAAAGTGCTGCACAAATTATAATAAAAAGTACATTTCCTGAGTGAAAGAAAACTCACAATTTGCAGTAGTGATTCTTTTGTTCTATCATACATTTTTATTCTTGACCTCAACTTACTTGTTTCATTAAACTTCAAATGCAGGGATAAAAACAACTGCTTCACACTCTGCTAAATCATCTAGCAGTTGCCACCCAAAGTCAGCTTCAAAGCCATGATCATCCCATCTCATTCTCTCTTGAGGCTGGGACTAAAGAAATCACCATTAGCCAATCTTTATAGGTAACTCCTTACAAATGCAATTATTTAAATACAAAATTATCAAAAATTGCATACTTTTTCTTTGATCCGGCCTGCAGATCAACAAGTTCGGAACTCCTGGAGGAGAAACGGGGATTAAATAAAAGACATAGGGGAGACAAAAAGAGACGAAGGCAAGTTGATGTTAACCCAATCAAGCCTCCGGTTTATTGAGAAAATAATCACACCTTTTATAGGCTAAGGGCGGGAGCTGGGACAGGAAGAGGTTAAACAGATGAATACAACAGGGTTACCATCACATCCGGATAAGTGACGTAAGCAGAAGAGGATTATGGTTAATGTAGGCAGACGTAGTGCCCATAGGAGAGAGAGAGAGAGACATCTAGGCAGCAATGCCTGTCACTCGGCTCCCTACATCTCCTCCCTTTTTATATTATTTAATTAAGAGTATGGCAGGCCCTGTGAGGACAGCATCTGTCTTAGGTCAAGGACCTCATTGCATGAACCCAACCAGGCCTTACCCGTCATGGGCTTGCAGAACAGCAGTTGGTCCTGTGCCTGTCTTAGGTGGCTGTTGGAATTAACATGCATGTCCTAGTTGCCCGTCTCTGACTGCCTGTCCATTGCCCCAGGGCAGTCAGGCCGCATCATCATATGGGCCACTCGTGGGAATTCCTTCCCTGTAGGTTTGTTGATCTGTCATCTCCAGCTGATGGTAGTGTACCTGAATGGGCTTTGCCATAAATGCGTCTATCCGGTTATTAATGAACATCATAATCCTCTGAAAAATACAAGACTCACAGAAATGAGAAACAATAGGTCAGCTAGGGGACCCAAAAGTGGGACTAGGTAAGGGAAAAACTCCCCCCCCCAAAATCAAGGAGAAGGGGTTGACAGTCATTTGTTGGTGTCTCTGTATGAAGTCATTCTCCTGTGTCTTGGAGCATGCCTTGTATAACACTGGATGCAGTCTATTTGGCTGGCGTTCCTCCAGACCGAGAAGAGCCTCTTCCGCAGTCATGGGGTTCTGTGCATGGCTGTCAGCAGTTGCAGTCTGTTTGGCAGGGGTCAAAATCCACCATGGGTGTGGTGTGGCTCAAGAAGGCTGGTTAAGCAGCATAAGGCTCCAAGGAGATGTGTCACCTGTAAGAGAACACAGGGGATTGTGCCTCAGGAAATAACATTATTCCTGGGCGTTATACGGGGTCTTTGAAGAACTGTCTACTTGCTTTACGAGGCGTTCAGGTAGCCATCTAGCTTCTCTATCTTGTTGAGAGTAAACACACACTGAACCTCGTCCCCAGATAAGGACTGGATCAGGGCCATTCCACACATTGGTTAGTGGGTCTCTCCATAAAACAGATGCAAACCGTGTTTGAGTCTGAGTATGCCAAAACCGAGATGCTGCGGAGCAGCCTGAAGCATCCAGGGTCAGAAAATTTAAAATAAAAAGAGCATGTGAAAGGACATTTCTAGGGGACCCCTGGGTGGGGTACCATGTCTCCCTTTTTATTTTATCAATGGTGAATTTAAGAGAACGATGCACACGTTCAACAATGCCTTGTCCCTGAGGATTGTAAGGTATACCTGTAGTGTGGAGGATATTAAGGCTTTTACAAAATTGAGCAAAGGAGGTACTGGTATAGCCAGGGCCATTATCGGTCTTAAGCTGTTGAGGACATCCCAGAACTGAGAAGGCTGACAGCATATGGGCTATAATGTGTTTAGCAGCTTTTCCAGTCTGGAGAGTGGCAAAAATGAAGCCACTATAAGTGTCAATGATGACATGTACATATTTTAGATTGCCAAACTCATTGAAATGGGTAACATCCATTTGCCATAAGGCATTAGGAATTAAACCTCTAGGGTTGACTCCTAGGTGTTGAACAGGTGAGTGGATAGCACAAGATGGGCAATTTTTTACAATTTGTCTGGCTTGCTCACGGGTAATTTTGTAGAGAAGGCGGAGGGTGTGAGCATTGAGGTGATGTAGCTGGTGGGCTTGTTGGGCCTCAGACACCTTGGAGTCCTGAGCCATAAAAACCTGTGCTCGTACAGCAACATCAGCCAAATGATTTCCTTGGGCAAGAGGCCCTGGGAGGTTGGAATGAGCTCGCAGATGACCGATAAAGAACTTATGACGGCGAAGCCATATGAAGCATTGTAATTGTTTGAACAGATTTGCAGCTGGGGAAGCATGACATATAGTAGCAACAATAATGGAACAGACTGAGCAAGGTAAGCACTGTCAGTATACAAATTAAATGGTTGGTCAGAGTAAGCAGCAAAAGCTGCAAGAATAGCTTCTAACTCTGCTAATTGTGCAGAGGAAGTATCTGCCTGGAGGGTAGAAACATTGTCTTGAGATACATAAGCAGCTCTTCCAGAGGATGAGCCATCAGTGAATAAAACCAGGGCACCCGGAAGGGGTTGTGAAGCTGTGACTTTAGGGAATATAAATGAGTGACGATTAGCAAAGTCAACTAGCTTATTTGGAGGGTAATGATTGTCAATAGTCCCTGAATAGGAAGCTAAGGCAATAGGCCACACTTCAGTACTCTGAAGTAACCAATCTATTTGGTCTTTTGTAAAAGGTTGAATGATAATGTCTGGTTCTTTGCCAAAGTAACATTTTCCCTGCTTTCTACCCTGGATTATTAGGTCTGAGACAGCTTGGAAATAAGGCAAAAGTGTTCTTTTTGGAGAGACTGGTAAATGGACCCACATGAGGGGAGCTTGTTGCCAGAACACTGCTGTAGGGCAAAGCTTTGTATTAAAAATGAGAAACTGTAAAGGCTCATTGTAGTCCATAAAGGAAACAGTTTGTTGAGCAATAGCCTCTTCTACTTTACTGAGCGCTCTCCTGGCATCAGGTGTAAGCTCTCGGGGGGAAGTTGGATCTATGTCTCCCCGAAGCAGTGCATAAAGGGGTTGTAAATCATGTTTAGTTAGTTTTAAAAATGGTATGAGCCAATTAACATCTCCCAATAGTTTTTGGAAGTCATGAAGTGTAAAGGAATAGAGAAAAAGCAATCTTTAAGATCTATGACAATTTTTAAAAAATCCTAAAGGAATGGCACTGAGTGAGGGGAGGCCAGGCTGTAGAGGCCCCATTAAGACCATTGTCTTATTTATCACCCTAAGGTCTTGTAGCAGCCTCCACTTTCCTGACCTTTTCCGGATAACAAAGATAGGTGTGTTCCAAGGGGAATTACTAGGAACAATGTGGCCTGGATCTAACTGGTCCTGTACCAGCTGCCTTGCGGCTGCAAGCTTTTCAGAGTTAAGGTTGTTTTTAAAGGCTTATATGAATCCCCAATTTGCCATGGAGGCACAGGGAGTGGCGTGCTGCCATCCTGGGACCTGCTGATCGTGTCAACAGGTGGAAGTGGTGGCAGATCACCATGTATGAGGACCTCTAACAGGCCATCATTCTCTGCATCTGAGAAATTAGTGGCTTCAGATTTTTCTGAGAACGGTTTTGAGGTAGATTTAAGGAAGTCGCGCAAGGCAGCCTCACCTAGTGCAACTGTCTCCTCAACCTGAGGGTCTGCATGCTTCTGGGCAAGCAGCTCAGAAATTAAATTCCAATATGTAAAGGTGGTCACAGGAACCTTTTCTGGACCGAAAACTCTATAATAATCTTTTAAAACATCTCTTACTGTATTCCACCTCTTGGTATCTATAGAACCCTCTAGGGGGAACCAAGGGCAAACCTTATGAATAAACTGAAAATACTGTAATAATTCTTGTTTTTCAACCCTTATCTCTCTTGTCTTTAATGCCTTTATAAGGCCTCCGACGAACAGTTCATGTTCGCTCAATACTTGACCCATGTCGGGAAAGGGAAATGGGGTTGCCGTTCACTCACCGTGACTCGGGCAGGACGTCGGGTAGTCGTCTGCGCAGGTCTCGGCACTTGATTTAATGTCCTGTTGCTTTAAACTTTAATCCTTGATTCAGTTTACTCATTCCTCTGCCGAGGTCTCTGGTTCAATTTGCTTTCACTTTCGGTTTAAGCCGGCTGTCTCTCGAACGGCTCCCTCGTTAACTTCTCCGTGCCAGGGGCTCCCACGCTGAGCGCCACTTGATCCGGCCTGCAGATCAACAAGTTCGGAACTCCTGGAGGAGAAACGGGGATTAAATAAAAGACATAGGGGAGACAAAAAGAGACGAAGGCAAGTTGATGTTAACCCAATCAAGCCTCCGGTTTAATTGAGAAAATAATCACACCTTTTATAGGCTAAGGGCGGGAGCTGGGACAGGAAGAGGTTAAACAGATGAATACAACAGGGTTACCATCACATCCGGATAAGTGACGTAAGCAGAAGAGGATTATGGTTAATGTAGGCAGACGCAGTGCCCATAGGAGAGAGAGAGACATCTAGGCAGCAATGCCTGTCACTCGGCTCCCTACATTTCTTAGTTTTTATAAAATAACAAGGAATATAAAAGTGACAGTTCTACTATACTCAATACAAGAATGAATGGGTTAAATTGACAACTGCCCCAATGATGCTCAGGATGGTCACTGCATAAACAAATGGGCTTCCCAAGTGATTCTTGGGGATAACTGCTAGGTGGCCAAGTGATAAAGGACAACTATTGATGTGTAATTGTGACTATTAACAAATGTTGATGCTGGGGAGGAAAGGGAAGAGATCTAAAGCATTAAGCTACATCTGCAGAACTTGATGATATATTTTGAGACAGGGTCACACTAATTGTGTAGGTTAGACTCAAATTCCTCTTCCACTAATTTAAGCTCCGTTAGGTAGTAGGATTACAAGCATGCATCAACAAGACCAGCAGGATTTACTTTCATGATGAAATGAGAAAGTGCATGTACTCAGGATATATGTATTATAGATTCAGTCTTCTATTATTAGCTGTAATACCAACTCCAAATTTTCCCATTGACGGTAAGCAGAAATGTGCTTCAGGGAATCTGTCCACATGCTGTAGTACGTACAGGCTGACAATGTACTTTACAGTGTCTTTTACTTTATGAAGTATGTCAGGTACTTCAGGTACAAAATAGATATAGTTTTAGTGGTGATTACACAACAGGTGAGTAATGTATTCTTCCAAGGATAATTGAGACTTGGGCAGGCTATCTTCACTGGATTAGGGGTATTTCATGAAATGCTCACTTGTGTTTTCATGACACCACATTTGTTAAAAACATAATTCCATTGGAATCTAATCAGATTTTGAATTCAACAACACTGCATTAAACACTTTACAAATTACATGAATGTTAAAACGGAAGTGAAAATCCCAGGCCACAGGAAACCAACTGGGACTCATGGCCCAGTGTATGTGTTTAGAGATAATCGGCACACACCACAAACATCAGGCACTGGTCCTTATAAATAAAGAGGTATATCATCGTATAAATTCACAATTCAGTAAAACAGTAAAACAATCTGAATCTTAATTTAGCAAATTTAATTTTTTACTGTGTTGACAGCTCAAAATTTAGGTTTCCCTTTGTGCCATTACTTCAGTGTTTTAGGAAAAAGCTTTAATAATTACAAAATATATAATGCATTCACAGCAACAAGGAATAAAAGGCATTTGCATGATATACCCAATAGCAACATTTTCCCCCAAAACAACTCCACATTTAAGAAAAATTGATTTCAAACTATGGTTACTCATAAATCATGCCAAATTTTATAATTTCTGGAGATATTAATATATTTTGTGATGTGCCATTGGAGGCAAGTTATGATTCTGTCAGTACGGGGCAATCAGAAATTCACAGTAGTATGGTTTACTTTGGTACATATGGGGAAACATTACTAGCAAAGTAAAGATGCAATATAAATATAACAAGTAAAATTCTGATGGTTAGATAAACAACAGTTTAGTTAAATGATGAATATTGGCACCACTGAGAAAGAAAATCAGTCAACATAATGTATATTGTATGATGTCCAGTGATGTCAGGGAATCAGCAGATATCTTGTCTCCTCACAACATGGAAAACATAACATTCATTAATGTGCAAGTTATGTGAAAAGAACACAACTTTGTCAAAACCACATGCTCCGAGCCTTTTAGATGTATATCTTAATGCCAAATATTGCATCCAGTTCAGAAACATGATTTATGAAAGAGAAAATGAATGTATACTGTGCAACAAAAGATTAAAGCAAATGCAGTGTTAAAATTACAATTCACCAAAAAATATGTGACTAGACTAATTAATAGTATTGCTCAATTTTATATCACAATGCTACAGAATTAGCATTGGGTTTCTTAGTGTCTCTTCTTCAGAGTATCTGTTAATTACATCGTGTATTATATAATTTGTTCCCATAAATAGGTTAGAAATTCTTCCCAGGTATGACTCTCTATGTGTATATCAATCCTTTCTGTATTATTGGGAAAAACAGATCAAAACAAGACAACAAAACAAATTTGTATAAAATCATGATATGAAAAAGACATATAACACCAAAATATTAGGTGATATACAGTATGTACTATGCTTTCTCTTGTTGTTATCAATAGAATTGTCCACACTATCAAGCATTATATAGTTAAGCATAACATTGCATAGCTATTTTTATAAAAACAACTTTGAAGACATTGTAGGATGTGAAAGCAGTTAATAATAAAACCTGGAATGGATATCTTTTATTTATTTATTAATTTATTTATTTATTTTGGTACTGGGGATCAAACTCACAATCTCACACTTGCCAGGCAGGTGCTTAAGCCACTGATCTAAATCCCTAGCCCCCCAATGCATATCTTTTACATCTTGTCATCTTCAGAGTAGTTGCCTCTACTCTTTGATTTGATACCAGCAAGCATACCAAATGTGAATAAATCAGCCATAGTAAGACAATGTAAGTAATATAGGGTTTCAGTTTAAGTTAATAGGAAATTAAGGATAGTTACCATGGTATAACCTGATATTTTTGGATTATATGTCTGTGCCCTCAAATCTAATGTGAGTAGACAGACCAGTACTAAATATAATCACACTAAACATACCAATAAAACTACTACAGCTTTTAAATCCTGTGTGAGTTCTTTCATGTTGTTTATACCCTCCATGTGTGGTAAAACATTTCCCACAGTCCTTACATACGCAGGGTTTCTCTCCAGTGTGAATTCTATCATGTACTTCACAATGAATGTTACTGCTAAAAGCTTTCCCACATTTCTTAAATATATACAATTTCTGCCTAATGTGAAGTTTTTCATGGATTACACAATAAGTACGTGTGCTGAAAGCTTTCTCACAGTGCTTGAATGTATAACGTTTTTCTCCAGAGTAAAGACACTCATGTACTTAACAATATGTACATGTTGTACAAGCTTTCCCACACTCCTTACATATGTAGGGTCTCTCTCCTCTGTGAATTCTTTCATGTTTCTTACAAATTCCATGTGTGGTAAAACCTTTCCCACATTGCTTGCATACATAGGGTTTCCCTCCACTGCAATATTTTTTATAAATATCAACATTGTGGTGTGTTTCTGTTTCTTTAACATTCAAATTACCTTCTGCAGTACAAAGGAATACTTTTTTACACTGATTGCAAGATGTATGTCCATAGGATTTCCCTAGCTTGTCATTTCTGTAAAGAAAAAAATCACCTATAGGATCGATAATCATATTACTAAGTTTTTGTTGGAGAGTTGAACAAAACTTTTTGCAGTCTTGCTGTTTGAATCCCCACTTCATATGTTTCACTTTTGTATCTTGATTAACTATTTCTATGAGCACCATATGAAATCATCTACTAGTTATTTCTTGCCATTTATTTTCACTTTGAAACTAGCATTATTTCTACTCATTTTGTTTGTTTAGTCTTTCCTTATATAAAATTTTTAAAAAATCACAATGAAATGGGTCTCTGTGTTAATGACTCCATTAACATCAAGTTCTGCTTTTAATGCCTGTTAAGAAGTTCTGACAATGAAGCAACAGAATGACCTTGTAAGATATGTTGAAAACAACCATTCCCAAAACACTAGTACACATTTGGAAATCTTAAAAGTTGGTACCTTTTGAAATGCAGAATATTTAGCTTCACTTTGGGCATGGGTATATATGTGTATCACAGACAAATCATTCTGATACATTTCTCAATCATAGTCTCCCTTCTGTCCTTAACCTGTAATTCCCTTTGCCAACCAGTCATTGTTACCTTTCTCTATCAACCCTCTTTCATTTCATTCCACAATTAATATTTTTGTTTCTCATCTAAAAGAAACCCTGTGACCTTTTAGGATTTATATCTGAGATATTTCACTGAATTGATGGGAGAAAGATTCATGCATATCTTATCGCAAATGACATTATATTATTTATTTTTTGACATTATATAACACGTTTTTATTTTCCATGCTGGGAATGAACAACAGGTATTAGCATAAAATCTCTAGCTTTTATATTTATTTTAAGAAATTTTCACTGATTATTAAGCTGTGAAGTTTGAACTTGAATTTGCCATTCTGCAAAATCTGATTCCTAGGGTGCTGGGTTTACAAGAATGAACAATCACAGAGTCTATTAACATTTTCCTCTCCACAAATCCAGTTATAGACTGCTAAGCTGCTTCAAGGCCTGATATCTTATAACTTGATCTGCTTTGTATATGAGTAAGCATGTATCTGTACTTTATGTGGATTTTGAGTTTTTAAAAATATATCCAGGACAAGTGTGAGATTCTAGAGATAACTGCATACTGATATTCAGAATGAATGCACTTAACATTCCACCAGCCTACTTAGAATTTTAATCAGAATGGCTGATTCTCTATAGCATGGCTTGGAAACATGAGCACTCAGTTTTATTTCAAATTCTATTGCAATCTTAGCAATTGTTAGATAATGAATGTTTTGTATTTGCTAGTACATATGGATAGGAAAACTGGAGGCAGAATGTCATAACTCAAAGTGTATGCCTTTTGTACACTTCTATACGAAATGTCATACATTTTTATGATTTAATTCCCTCATTATACATACCATGGCTTATACATCTTGGGAGAATATTACTGACATTTAATTGAATGGTGCCTCATTTCTTTGGCTGTAGTTTTTCTGCTCACAAACTAATTACTCAGGAACATTCCTTCTCCTTGTGAGTGTGAATTACCTTAAGTATCTCCAATAAGTTTTGCATTCTTTTTCAGCTTCCTGGATATCCCCAAGTCCTCCTGAATTGTAGACATAGAAATATCAGGATTCATTAGAGTAATAAATACAAATTAATAGATTTTTTTAGATTTATGATATAAGGTGACTAGGTCTGAGCTATTTTTCAAAATATTTTTACATTCCTTTTAATGGAACAACAGTGATGAGCAACAAACATTCTAACAGCATGAGTGACAAAAAGATGTCATGCTTACCTATCACAGTCAAGTTCCTAAAGATTTCGCCCATCAAATCTCTGTAGAGGTTCTTTTGGGATGTACTCAGCAAAGTCCACTCCTCATTGCTGAAGTTCACAGCCACATCCTCAAGGGTCACCACCTCCTAAAGGATCATACATATATTCCTCAAAGAAGGTTGAGACCCCATGTTTGGGATATCTTAAATTCTCTCCTACAAATCTGAATCAAAAGCAAAATGTGGTGGTGTATATCTATAATCCCAGCACTCACAAGGCTGAGATAGGAGGTCTTTGGTGAGGTCAGGAGAATTCTAGGCTCCATACAGGGTACAAATCCAGCTGATATACATACAGAATGCTTGTCTCTATAAAACAAAACTAACCTAAACAAATAACACCAAACAGAACAGCTGAATGGAGACTCATTCATTCAAATCTTAATTCCATGTTTGGGTCATTTATTGTGTGTATATACACACTTTTGGAGACAGCAATTTTGATGTTTGATTGCAACTCACTGCTACTTTAAGAGCCAAACAGGAGCACTGATTCTTGTGCTTAGTCACTGAAAGATTCCCTGTTTACTGTCTATAAAGCAGAGCTGACAGTGAGAAGCCTGAAGGACCAGCATCCACAAAGTACAGAGGCAGATAAATATCTCATCAATCAACTGGGAAACCAAGCAAGCACATCCCCTCCCTGGTAAGTGGTGGCAGTCTGGCAGACTGCAGCCCTTCCAGGGGGAGAACCATCAGCAGCTCCTGAGATCCATATTGGAACTTAGGACACTGGGAAGCCAAGCAAGCACCTGCCATCCCTTGTAAGCAGTGGTGGTTTGGCAGACTGTGGCCCTTCAGGGGGAGAACCAACAGCAGCTCCTGAGATCCACGCCATTTTGCAACTTAGGATGCTGTGAAACCAAACAACCAGCCTGCCTCCCTGCTAAGCAATAGTGAACCTACTGATTCACAGCCTAGAATCAAATATCCCACTTCCCCTACCCCTCTTCTCCTATCATCCTCCTGTTAGCAAATGGGAACCAGAAAAATGAGCGTCTCTTGGGAAGCTGACCAAAGCAAATAAGGAGGACTTCCTTCTATTATCACTTGGAATGCAAATATGTTTATTACTGTTTTGATTTATTCTGATTAATGGTACTGCTCTATTCAATATTTTCTTTTGATAAGTTCTATAACGCTCTGTATTTCATCTCATTTGGATATATGTGATTGAAAGAACAACCATTATAAAGATAATGAAATATACTGTGATATCTATTGTTATTATCACACTAACCTGCTGTGAAGTTCTGTACCAGTTTCACTGTACAATCTTAGGTGGCCTTATTCTGTCTTGTTCTGTTGTATTTTACCACTTTCAAAATTAAAAAAAATTATCTCATCAATCCTTTTGATAGACTACAAATCATGTCTCTTCAAATCTCATTTGGGTACTTTGTTCTTAATATAATTAAGCATTATTTTGAAATATAAATTTTGTTTCAAGACAAATGATAAGCAAATTCATGCCTATCCTAAGGACTGATACTCTAAATAGTTCCATAGCCCTCTGAGGAATTCAGGAGTCACCATTCAAAGAAATGTATCCTTATCTTAAAAGCTGACATTCTAAATAGTTCCTATCATCCTGAGAAACTCAGGAGTCACCCTCCCAAACTCCTAAGGGAAGAGTCACAGCTGCCTAAGAATGCCTGCTTTCTTTGTGACTCCCTTCCCCCTTTGTTCCCAAGTTAATCAACTTTATCTGAACTTATAATCTTATTGGGTACCATAGCTCTGTCCCATCTTATGCCCATCTGCATTGTGAGTTCCTAGTTTTCCCCACCTTAAACTCATCTCCCCACATGATTTTACTCTATAAAGTCCATAGAAAGAACAGTGTTTGGCAACCTGCTCAGAAACTCTTCTCTCTCTCAAGCAGCTTTATTTCTCTCAATAAGTGTATTTTCCCCTTAATCTCTTTTGTTGCTAAAATTCATTCTTTCACCTTGGAGAACATGAACTCATATCAGACATAGTAGACTGGGAGATTCATTCCGCTATAGCAATATCAGAATAAACTTTTCTCTTTCTTGAAGTCAGAGAAATCAGTAGTAGTTTGTATCACACAATGTTGATTTCACCTTGTCAGGGATACCTGCATTGAAGGCCTTTATCCCTGCCTTTAAGTGCTGCTTCTTTTTCTGAAAGTTAACTGCTCTGTAATTTTGGTTATGGTATCGACAATGCATTAAGGAAATGACTCAAAATATTTCTTATGAATGGTTTACCACCAGCCATGGAGGAAGACAGATAGCAAAAATTCTTTGCTTTGATTTCTTCATTCAAATTGAAGGACGTACTTCAAAGAGTTTTACCCTAGAAACAATTACAGGACCTCATGGTGGTAGTTCAAAGTGCAAGATGTTGAAATCAGGGATGCTTACTCATATGGCCACTTCCTCTTTTCTCCTTGATTACAGCTTCCACTTTCTTTCCCAGGGGCCTAAAGAAAATTTCCCTCAGCTCCTTGCATAACATCAATGTCCCCTCCAAGCACCACATCCAGTCAAAAGTCACATATACCCCATAACCCCATAGTCAGTCAGAAAAAAAAAGCCAAACCCTTGGTGGCTGTGGGAACCTCTCCACATTCTTTAAATAAAAGGTCACTTTTCTATTTCTTATATTCTGCTTCTCTAATGTGCTAATTTGCCTCCTCACTAACCTCAGTAATCTAACCCACTTTATACCTATCTCACCACATGATTTTATTCTATAAAGTCCCTAGAAAAGACAGAACCCCTCCTCTTTCTCTAAAACAGAATCTTTCCAATAGGATTTTTGGTGTAGTAAAGAAGAGAAGATAAAGTCAAAAAGGCCTTTATTCTAAAATCAGGGAGAGAATCCCATGACCACTGGGGTTCTGGCTTTTTCTTCTGGAAATGTGTGGGGCACACATATAGTTTTGATTTGGGTGGTGCTTAAAGGTGGCATTGCTGTATGCAGGTGCCTGATTGAGACTCTTTTCTGGACACAGGTAAGTTGCATAGAGGAGAGGAAAGTGATCTCAAGATAAAAGTTTCCTGGCTCCTCATTTCACTGCCAAAATATCCTATTTAGTGCAAAATAATTTTACGTTCTTTCTCTAAATATATATATTCTGCTCTTCACCTCTGTTGTTCCTAAAATTCATTCTTCCATTTTAGAGAACACAAACTCATACCAGACATAGAAGGTCAGGAATTTCATTCTACTATAACACGGTATGGCTGCCTGTATTTCTACCTCAGCTGCCTGTAAATTTAAGAATTGTTTATCAATTTCACTTGGAATAATTGTGGCAAATAAAATGTTCTTAATGAATATAGGGAAATATATCATTAAATTGAAAAAATGATTATCACAGTTTTTCTACCTAGCACCAGCCCACATTTTCAACTTTCAAGTACGTGGAAAAACAAAAAATAAAACGACTCAGAAAATAGCAATCCTACAGGGGACAGTATATCATTCACTGCAATTGCCATGTAATCTGCAGATATTTCGTAGACCACAAAAGA
Source organism: Cavia porcellus (assembly GCF_034190915.1). NCBI lineage: Eukaryota > Metazoa > Chordata > Mammalia > Rodentia > Caviidae > Cavia > Cavia porcellus. The sequence goes on from NW_026947784.1 coordinate 37,039, forward strand.
AACATTGAGCCTATTAATTAACAAGTATCAGTCTCAATAAATGTGCTCACAGTACTGCATCGTTGACAACTATGAATTATTTTTTTTTCTATGAGGGATTGAACTCATCACCTTGTGCTCTCCAGGCAGCTCATTATATCACTGAGCTCAATACCCTGCCCCAAGTACTTTAGATACTAAATATGGCTATTAACAATGCTTAATTTGCCATTTACATATTAAGTTATAAATTTTTTAAACCTACCTTTTCATAAATGAAATTATTTTCTTTCCTTGCAGTTTAAATTACTTTTTTTTTTTTTAGGTACCAGGGATCAAAGTTACAACCTAGCTCTTTCCAGTCAGGTGTTTCTGCCTGCTGAGCTAAATCCCTGGCTTGTATTGTAAGATCACCATCGCGAAGAAGGCCCCAAGGATCCAGCTCTCATGAAAAATCAAGGGGTTTTTTATTATCCGCGCATGCAAGTGACACTCTGACCACACTCCGGTGGGAGACGGGAATGAGAGAGCGGTAAGTAGGGAAGTGCAAGGTATATAAAGCCAAAAGCCACAAAGCAAGCATCGGTTAAAGAAGCAGATGGCATTGGTTAATAGCGGTCGTTTCGTTTGCTTACTGGTGTGTTCTGACCTAGTGACAAGGCAAGAGGGGTTTCCTGAATGTTTTAACTCTTCAGTATTAATGAATATTTTTAAATGCATAAACATCAATTTATTGACTCAAATAGTATTGTGATTTTAGCAAAGGATGTCAATGTAGACAGAAATTGATATGCAATCAAAGAGGAGATTCAACCTCAAAGAGTCAATGCAAAAAACTAAATACAACAATCACTGCTACAGGTACAGCTGAAGAAAGCCAGACCTGAAGAAGAAGATGTAGTGACCATGTCTACATGTTCCTGAAGACAAAAACAACAGCTTGAAATGTACTATAGTTACCACCACCTCCTCCAGGAAGTCCTGATACTCATAAATTACCATACTCAATGACCTGAACAACTGGACTATTGTTCCCACAAAATGCCTTGGCTCTTTCCACATACATTTTCTTGCTGACTTGTTCCCCTGCTGAATAATATTAGTTAAGCAGCTTTAAGCTAATATTTTGATTGTAGTTTGAGACCCACACTGTACCCACATTGTGACTATCCTGTATAAATGACCCCTGACAATAGGTCTGTGGCCAAACACTGAAGACCACTCCTGAAAATTCAGGGCTATACTTCTCTCTTTTTTTCTAAGAAAATTTTTGAACTTCTTTTGGTTTGTGACTTCCTTTCTCAATGTTGTGAGCAATTAAACTTGGTGCATTTGACATCAAACAGGGCAGGATTGTATTTATCTTACTTCAGTTTGAATATTAAATGTCTGCTAAATGCCATGTTCCAAAGCCTGGATTTCAAGCTGCTTGTTTGCCATGGTTTTAACATTTCCATGAGCTTTTAGAAGTCCTCAGTCTAGTGAATTGCAGATGTATTGCAGGAAGGAATCACTGTTGTACTGTTTCACAATAAGTGCCATTCCTAAGTCTGTGTTTGTTACAACCTCCTGGATGCCACTACATGGATTTCTTTCCTCTGCAGCATCATTCAATAATTTCCATTTTAGAGAAGTCAACTTTCACACAGCTCTATTATTGTTTTTTTTTTTTTGAATAGTCTTTCTCTCTCCTTGGTTGTTTATTTTTTCATTTTAGTTTTTTGATTTAAAGACATAGTCTCACTTTGGAGTTCTGGCCAGCCTTGCACTCACTTGTAGGTTAGGCTGTCCTTAAGTATATGGCCATTCTCTTGCTTCAGCCTCTTCATTGCTGTGGAAAAGAGGTGGGAATTATAACACATGGCATTTGTCTTTTTTCTCCTCTCCTTTTCACTATTATTCTTTCATTTCAGTGGCACTGCCTTTTAATTGTGTTGGTTGCTTGTGTCAGTAAAGGTTTCTGCAGCTTGAGTTGAGTTTGTGAACAAGAATATAGGAAGCCAAGCAATCCAATTGATAAATGTGGAATTTCATTAGCTGCTCTCAGGATCACTTGGATACAGAACCCCTAACCCCATTTCAGGATCTAAACAAGAGGCTCTGAACTGGAAATTTACAGATGTTTTAAAAGATAGAATCACAAAATATCCTGTTGGAAATCATTTAGCTAGAATCTTATAATAATTTTTGGATGCCAACTGTATTCTGCTTCTTTGGTGAGCAACTTAATTTTTTTCATTGGGTACAGCTCATTTTGCTTTTCTCCTGGGACTTCTGCACTGAGTGATTTTCCATTTTGCTGGGTGAAATACAGGGCACCATTTAAATGCGAAGCTCAAAATGGCATCTATTATGCCAAGCTACAACATGGCTAAGTTACAAGCCTCAATATTTTCTGGGGTAAAAATAACATATCTATAATCCCTACAGTTAAGAGGCTGAAACAGGAGTGCTGCTTTGAGGTTAGGGCAATTCTGAGCTGTGTTAGGGGTTCAAATCTAGCTGATATACATACAGAAAACTTGTTTCAATAAAACAACACTAAACTAAACAAATAAATCCAAACAAAACAGCTGAATGGAGACTGATTCCATCAAATCTTAATTTCATGTCTCAGGCATTAATTTTTTGTATATACACATTTTTTGAGACAGCACATTTAATACTAGATTGGAACTCACTGCTAATGCTACAGCCAAATAGGAGCACTGATTCTTGTAGTGAGTCAGTGCAAGAGTCCCTATTCACTGTCTCTAAAGCAGAGCTTATAGTGGGAGCCTGCAGGATCAACATCCATAAAGCACAGAGACAGACAAATATCTCATCAATCACTTTGATGTACTACCAATGATATCTCTTCAAATCTCATTTAGGCCACTGAGTTCTTTGTTCTTAATATACTTAAGCAGCATTTTGATATTTAAATTTTGTTTCATAGAACAAAACATAAATAACATCAAATGTTATATAAATAATAACTCAAATGTTCATAGAAAACTGCTGTATGTAAAAAATGAATAAACAATGAAACCAGGTACAAGCTTCAAATTATAGCTCAGTGTCACCAAGTGATCACTTTACATTCAGATATAAGAAATATATCTTGGGAGTCTCATGCAGGAAAACTGCCTTGAGTTTGGGGCTAGCCTAAGTTACAAAGCGGTCTGAAATAGATAAACCCTGACTGAGACACCCCACAGACAATGTGAAACTTGAAAAGTGACTGCATAAGTCACTTTTGGTTTGCTTTAAAAAAATTAGCCATACAATATAGAAAAATTCCACAATGTTCAACATTTTCTGAGGAACAAGGTTGATATCATCCATAATATACAGAAAACACTTTCAGAGCTGGGTGTTTAGCTCAGCAGCATGAAAACCTAAATGGCAAGCTTGAGATCATGAGTTCGAATCTTGGTACAAAAAAAATTCAACTTTCATTTTCATGACACTGGGTCATAATTAGAGATAATCAAAATTGGATGTCAAGTGAAGAACACAGAATTCATGGGTTTACAGAGGTGTGGAATAATGATTGTTACCAGAGCTGGTGTTATTCACCTGAAGGAAGAAACAATAAGCCACCCTTAACTTCATGCTTGCCCTAAGAATACCTGACTTTCAGTGAAGACCCTCTCTGTTGTATGTCCTCCTATTGGCATACTGTGTCCTGCCAGTCACTTCCACATCCTTTCCATGCTCTTCTGATCCACCGTAAGCAGGAAACCCTTCATGCCTAAACTATTGATATTCCTGCACAATTTCAATTTAGGACATCTTCTTCACATTACTTAGTAAAGGCCATTGCAGAGCATTTCCATATTTAAACATTGTCTATGATCAACCAAGCTATTAAATCAGCTGTTAAATCAGAAATGATACCCATATTCCTTTCCATTCCGAACAATATCACCTGTATATGTTCATGCAAATGACTACATATAGGAATTTTTCAATGAGGATTTAACAGGCAGCCCTTTCTGGAATTTTTCCTTAGCAAGCACACTTTACTCTGCCCTTGATAACACTTTTAAATCGGTTTCATTTTTGTCAGAATTCAAACTTCTATCGCTGTTCTCACAAACATAGTCTATGAGCAAGTGGGTAACAAAAAGTATGTTCAGAAATTCTTTGCATTGTTCTATGTAATTCACAGGAGTTCACCAAGTGTTTGGGAAGCCTTCCTCCACTGAGCCACATCACTACACATCTCTGAATTATTAGGAATTTTGCCAACACCTGTCATGAGGATGGAAATGTGAGAATATAAAATAAATTTAGGCGATCCCTATGAATACAAAAAAGCACAAGTTTAAGGAGAGCCATTGTGGATTTGAGGCCCTGTATTACAGATATTTATGAACTTTAGAACCTAAAGATTGCTGCAAACTGCAATGAGAACAGAGACCAAGCTCAGTACTGCTGCTCCAGATACAAAATGCATCAGTCAGGGTCTGCCCAAGCTCCTTGCTCTGCCCCCTATAATGGAGGTGTCAGGGTAATAGAGAATTTTAAAGATGATACTCCAATTCTGTTGCTCTCCTAGTTAGCTCAGGGTTCTGGGGACACAAAATCATACTTACTCCCAGCGGGAGTAAAAAGGGACAGTGGATTACCCAAAGCCAATGCTAGAATACATCAGGAGCTGAAGCTATCTAAATACCTGTGTCTGCAGACACCAGAACTGCTTCTAAACACTTGTAACTGGATTCTCCCAATTCCACCCTATTTCTGGCCTTCCATCCAAAGCCTCACCATTCTGTGGCTAGAGGGTCTCCCAGGTTCTTTTCTCATCAGGCCCCAGGACTTTGAAACCAGGAAATGAGATGCAGCAAGTATTCTGCTCCCAGTTTTGTGCTCCAAACAGGTAAATAATGCCTAGACAATGGAAGAGACCCAAGAGACGGCCTGTCATGGCTCACCTAATTGAACATTTCATATAGCCCACCTCTTCATCACTGATTCACTGCTGCTCTCCTGCCCTCCTTCTGAGTCAAAAATAAACCCAGAAAGGAACTCCTTCCTGCAAGAGAGGATCCCAAATGATAGACTGTAATCAGAGAGTTCTGCAGCTGGCTGTCTTCTACAATGTTGATCTCAGCTACACAGAGGAATATGTGTACCAAAGCGCTTTACTTCAGGCTTTTCATTTCCACATCCATTTTATTTCAAGGATAAAAAGAAAAAAATAAACTAAAACTAAATTTCAGAACATGTGAATCAGGGGGCAGAACTGCTATATACATTGCACACAGTCATCCCGAGATTATTCACCCAGAGCACAAGACATCTGTATTCAATTTTCAGAAAAATACTGTTATAGTAAGCTGAGTTAGTTAAATATTATTGGCTGTGAGACAGGGCTAGGTCCTCCAAGGAGCCCATGCAGAAACCCAGATACCTTGCATCTATGAATAAGATGGATGTGATAGTTTGGACTCGGGAATAAAACCCAAGGAAGCAAGAAATTAAAATTTGGGAGCAAAGGCTTTATTTTAAGCCTGGCCTGGCAATGCAATCTCCAGGAGCCAATTTGGAGACTGCCAGCCTTACAGCTAAAAAGGTTGGGTTTTAAAGCCAAAAACCACAGGAATGTTGCAAACTTTTACCCAGTTTGGTAACTTCCTTGTTGTTAAACTTTTCTAAAAGACAGCACATTGTATTGCAGATAGGCTGAAGAGGGTTGGGGGGATTTCAAGAAACTGAAACTTAAAGTTTACTTAGTCTAAAAAGAATAGGGAGGGGAGGGGGATTTACAAGGAGCTGAAACGTAAGTCTTTACTGGAGATGGAATTTTAATCTCTATTGAAATGGCACATACAGAAGAGAAAGGAGGTCCATTGGTTAGAACTAGGTTACAACAATGGACAGCTCCTGCTATGGGCCAAGCCTCAAGACAAAAAAATCAACAAATTCATCCATACTCTAAGGACTGATATTCTAAATAGTTCCCTAGCACTCTGAGGAAGTCAGGAGTCACCATTCAAATAAATGTCTCCATATCCTAAGGACTGATATTGTAATTAATTCCTATCAAGAGTCACCCTCCCAACCTCCTAAGGGAAAATTCACTGCTGCCTAAGAATGCCTGCTTTCTAAGTGACTCCCTTCCCCATTTGTTTCCAATTTAATTAACTTTACCTGGACTATTTATCTTATTGACAACCATAGATCTGTCCCATCTTATGCTCATCTGCATTTTGAGTTCCTAGTTTTCTCCAAATTAAACCCATCTCACCATAAGATTTTACTCTATAAAATCCTTGGAAAAGACAGTCTTTGCCAACCCACTCAGGATGAATTCACTCTCTCCCTCAGCTGTCTTTCTCCAAATAAGTATATTATCTTTACTTTTGTTGTTCCTAAAATTCTTATTTTGACTTTAGAGAACACAAACTCATACCAGCATAGTAGACCAGGAGTTTCATTCCCCTATAGCAATACCACTATAAATTTTTCTTTTTCTTGAAGTCAAAGAAATCAGTAGATGATTGTATTCTTAAATGTTGATCTAACCTCTTAAGGGACACTTGCACTGAAGGGCTTTATCCTTGCCTGTAAGTGCTGCTTCTGTTTTCTGAAAATGAACTGATCTGTAGGTTTGTTTACTTGTACAATGCATTAAGGAAATGACTAAAAACTTTTCTTGTGAATTGTTTACCACTAACTGTGGAAGAAAACACATAGCAAAAATTCTTTTTTTCATTTTGTAATTCAAACTGCAGGATGTACTTGAAAGTGTTTTGCCCTAGAATAAATTACAGGACATCATGGTGGTAGTTCATCAGAGTTAAAGTTCAAATTGAAGAGTTAAACCATTCAGGAAACCCCTCTTGCCTTGTCACATGGTCAGAACAACCAGATATCCTGGCCTGATAGGGAAGTTGTGGTCCAACGTCCCCAAAAATAAGAGCACCGTGAACTATCGACCCTGCCAGACAGGATGAGTTTTCAAAAACATCAAGCCATCTGCTTCTGTAACCGACACTTGCTTTGTGATTTTCGCCTTTATATACTCTGCACTTCCCTACCCGGGCACTCTCTCTCTCCCCTCTCCCCACCGGAGTGTGGTTGGAGAGTCCCTTGCATGCATAGACAATAAAACCTCTTGATTTTTCATGAGAGCTGGCTCCTTGGGGTCTTCATCACAATGGTGATCTTACATTTGGAGGCCCCAGTGAGATCTGCCCCCCCCCTCGCTGAGGGCAGCCCCAACGGCCACAAAGTGTCTCTTGGGGTAAGTACAGCCATTCCTTTTAGTTTCATTTTTGTGATCGATCGTTCATCTTAACTGCCCCAAATCACTTCTGACCCGTACCTTGCGATCCTAATATAGGGCAGTTTCTTTGGGGGATGCCCCAAAAGGATTCTCTTGGGAGTCCATTTGTCCCTCAGACTCCCAGTTTTTTAGGAGGGGTCTCTTTGCCCTCTCATTGGTGGTGGATTCACCGATCTCATGTGAGTGTGACCGGCCAGAACGTGTGGTGTATTTTGTCTTGTTGGTGTTCTCTGTTGTCTCAGTCTTTGTTCTCGTCTCTTTTGTCATGGGACAAAGTGTCTCAACCCCTCTTTGTGTTACTCTAGACCGTTGGTCAAAATAAGGGAACTATAATAACCTAAGGCCCCCTAACTATCATGCCATGAAGCCTGTTCTGTATAAGCCTGCCTGCTGCTTTCCCTCCTTTTCCGCCTTCAAATCTAACTAGGTTAAGTTTTAACTTCCTAAAAGGCCATATAACAAAGGTCTGAGGTAATAGCTCCTGACAACCCCCTTCTCTACTGGGTAGTCAGTCACAAATTGTATTAATTGCATTAGATTGTAATAGCTTCATTTGTATCATAACAATACCTGTAAGGATTGATATGTTAATCAATGCTCTCCTGTGTAAAGAATTGTAAAATCTTACCTAATTGATATGTTAACCATTGTTGCCCTCTACAAATAACAGTTGTAAAAGGTGCTAAAGTAAGGTAACCAAGGTTGTTAATTGCCGTTTCAGCTTTGTAGTGCATCACACCCCCATCCCCTTCCTTACATTGTGTGACCAGCAGCTGTTTGTGGATTTACAAGATAAAAGCCCTGACTTTTAGCTGTCAGGTGTGCAGTCTCCAAATTGGCTCCTGGAGGCTGTGTCACCAGGCCTGGAAATAAAGGCTTTGCTTCCCTAATTTTAATTTCTTGCTTCCTTGAATTTCATACCGGGATCTGAGTTATCACATTTGGGGGCTCGGTCTGGGATGAGAGCAAGACCACAGACTCATTTCTGAACATCTGAAAGTAAGTACTCTGGAGGGTTTGTTTGGGCCATGGTAAATTTGTAATTTGGACGGGATGCCCTCAATTTGCCAGTGGGAACCCCCCGAGGACAGAGTCATTTGGTTCTTTTTTGGACAAATTCCATCCATCTGAGACTCTACCCCGGGTGGGGAACCGCTCCATTAGGAAGGGGACACCTTTAATTTGGGGAGTGAAACCTCCCGATGACGGAGTCAATTGTTTTTGCCATTTGTGACTCTGCCCTGGGTGGGGAACCGCTCCATTGGTTAATTTGTTAATTCCTCCAGATCCCAAAATTTGACTAATTTTTGAGCAAAGGCCATTTTGCTGCAGCTTGTCTTGTCTTATACGTCTGTTTGTATGTCCATTTGTTCTAATTTTTCTCCTTTTGGTTACTCCAAATCTAACTGAACATTCTCTCCTAGGAACCCCTTCTACGAGCCCAAAATGGACTACAGGATTTAGATAATTATGTTCAGAGTTTTTGTAATTTAGAATTGTTTGCCTGTTTAAATTTGTTGCTAACTTACGGGCGTGTTGCCCATTTCTGTTGCAGGATCCATATGGCTTATTAGATTCAAGGTTCATAGTAAGAATTATTTCCTTTAGCTCACCAAACTATGCATGAAGCAACCTTTTGTTTGTGTGTTTAATATGTAAGTCTTCACCTTGTTTAATATGTAAGTCTTCAATTGATTGCTTGCAAGCTCAGCATGCCTTTTAAAAAGAGTATTTTTCTTTCTGGTTAAAATGTAAACATATGTGCACATATACATGTATATTTATGGTTTTTAAGAATCATATCAACTTTACCAAGTAAAAACCAGGTAGTACTATGTTTGAGCCAGTTAAAAGGCTACAGTTTTAATTTTAAAAATACAGCATTATTTAAAAAATTATGTGGTAAAAACACATAAAATAATTAAGTATGTTTTAGACTACTAAAAGGTGACTTCAAGGGTTTTGTTAAGAGTTTTGATGTTGTCTGAGAAGCGAGAGGAAAGGTAATTGACTAGTAATAGTAAAAAGAGGAGACAAAATAAAAGTGTTTTGTCTTCAAGTAAAAATGTCTGGCTGTGCCAGAATGTGAAAAAAAAAAAAAAAAAGATAAAAGCTTAGCTTGGGTGGTATATTGTAAATTGTAGAAGGCTCAAAAAGATGTGAATTTTATTTGTCTTGGTTTATAGTACTACAAATAACAGGTTTGACCAGAAGAAAATGTGTTCAGAATTTGACAGTATTAGATCAGTTTTGGTAGAAGTATTCATAAGATTGTACTTTGCTGCAAAATGTTTCCATTGAAATGAGATTATAGGTAATACTAGAGATAAGATACATGTGCTATAAGTATCTGCATTGGTGTAAATATCTGGGAGATTATGCAGCACAACTTTGTTACCTATAAAAAAGTCCTTTTTTGTTAAGAATATAATTTCAGTAAAATGATGGCCTGCTTCGTGACATCCTGGGAGAAAAAGAATAAGCAATGTGCCATCCAAATGAAGCCGGCTCTCTGATCCAGAGTGCCAAAACCATGTTCTCCTTTTGTCCGACCCCGATTGGACATCCAGAGGTAAGGAGATTTCCCAGTATCACCAGTTGTTCTCTTTGCAACTCAGTGGGCCCCACATGTTAGACAAAAATTGCAAAGGTTTGAGAGGTTTCAGGGAATGCCCCTCAGCCAATTAATAGAGATAGCATAAAAGGTCTTTTAGAACTGGAAAATTTACAAAAAGCTATGAACAAAAAAATAACCAAGGTGTTAGAATTCCTCTATGAGAAAAAATTCTTAAAAAACAGATGAGAGTTTCTGGGGGCATTTGGATGCTGTATGCTAAATGTTACTGAAAAGCTCACCTCTATATGATTCCTATAAGGGAGAAACTCAAAACACTGAACTGCACTGATAAATGTGAACAGGCATTCCAGCAGCTCAAGCGGGCCTTGACAGAGGCCCCAGCCCTGGGGCTCCCTGATGTTACCAAGGCGTTCACCTTGTTCATAGACAAACTCAAGGGCATTGCCAAAGAAGTCCAAACACAAGACAAGGGCCCTTGGAAGACGCCTATAGCCTACCTCTCCAAAAGACTTGATCCAGTGATAGGAGTATGGCCCCCTTGCCTAAGAATACTAGCTACTGTGACAATGTTACTTAAGGAGACGAAGAAACTCACTTTGGGAAAGTGATTTTTGTGGTAACCTCTCACAGTTTAGAGACTCTTATCAAAACCCCTCCTGGAAAAAAAAGGGGGGGGGGGCTTTTGAATGCTAGAATTCTACACTGTCAAGCCCTGTTTCTAGACCCAGAGTCAATGATATTCAAGACTTCTTCAGCTTTAAACCCAGGCACCCTTATGCCTGATGATGACCTGGAGGAAAAAAAGACACCTCTCCATGAGTGTGCTGACATCCTTAAACTGAGCAGAACCTACGGGCTGATCTTACCAACCAGCTTTTGGGACAACTATTTTATCGATGAAAGCAGCTTCATCCCGAATGGCAAATGAATGGCCAGGGCTGCAGTGACCACCAAAAAGGAGGTACTCTGGGTTAAGCAGGTAGAACCTGGCACCTCTGCCACAAAGGCGGAGCTTGTTGCTTTGACTGAGAGGCTAAAACTAGCCATGGGAAGGAGGGTAAACCTTTTTAACTGACAGTAGATATGCTTTTGCTACTGTACATGTACATGGAGCTGTCTATCAGAGCAAGGTCTCTTAACCTCAGCTGGGACTAAGATTAAAAATGCTCCACAGATTCTAGACTTGCTGACAGATGTCTGGTTGCCTCAAGGAGATGCTATTACTCATTAGAAGACTCCCAGACAGGAGATGACACTGTCACCTTAGGTAACAGTTTGGCAGATCAAGGCGCTCAAAAAATAGCAACCACATCAGAGGGGCCAATTAAGAAAGTAACTGCTCTGATGCTAATCCCTCCAACCTTGTCAGAACCAGTCTACACAAAAAAAGGACCTACAGTTAGCAACTCAACTAGGAGTAAAGTCCCCCATCCCTGGGGGCTGATACCAGTTACCTGATAAACAAGTACTGTTACTGGAGGCACTAGGGTGGGAGCTGTTACACTGGGCTCGCCAGACTACTCGTTTAGAGAAAACTAAACTTGTGGAATTGTTCAGAACTTGGTTTTTTATTCCAAAATTCTGCAAACTGACCACCTCCTTGAGCTCCAGATGCCCACAGTGATTGTTAGTCAACTTAGCCAAGAGCTCTATGCTGGAGACCACCCGACATTAAAAAATAGTTCCAGGAGAACATTAAAAAGTAGACTTCATGGCATGGTAAAGCCTGATTTACAGGGGTACTGCTATCTCTTGGTATTAATAAACACTTTTACTGGCTGGGTGGAGGAATTCCCTACTAAGTCTGAGTCAGCCTTAGTGGTAGTTAAAAGGCTATTGTATGAGATCATACCTTGATTTGGCCTCCCACTATCAATGGGGACTGATAATGGCCTGGCTTTCATAGCCTGGGTCACCCAAAAGTTAGCCCAGGCATTAAAAATTAATTAAAACTCCAGTATGCCTATCAGCCACAAAGCTCAGGACAAGTAAAATGTATTTACCAAAGTCTCAAGGACATTTTAGCTAAGCTATCTTCAAAAACTGGTGATAATTGGGTGAGCCTTCTTCCCTTTGCACTAAGAGCTAGATGTACCCCATATGTTTCTGGAATTTCCCCCATTGAAGCCATGTTGGGAGGCCCTTGCCATTGGTTCCAAGATTGCCAGAAAATAAACTAGCTAAAATAACTAATCAAGATCTCATTAAGTCCTGACAGACTCTCCAACCCATGTTGACTTCAATCCACCAGCTGTTTAGACTAGACAAAAAAACCTGGATCTGCCTTCAGAGACACCTCTCAAGGTGCCAATCAAGCCAGGGACTCCAGTCTTGGGGCAATGTCACCACCGTGACTCTCTCAAACCCCGCTGGGAAGGACCTTTCACCATGGTGCTCAGTACCCCCACTGCCATCAAGGTAGCAGAAAAAACTGCATAGATTCACTACACTCACGTAAAGCCACTGGAAACAGTGGACAACGAAGGACTTACTCAGTAGACTACATAGCAGACTGGTAACCCCTTAAAGTTAAAATTGACTAAGATTATGCTGGTCATGAACTTTTTTAGCTTGCTTGCTTTGATTTTAATAACATTAATGCCGATGGCATCAATAACATTGATGCATGGCGGTTTTGGTCCCCCTGTAAGCAAAGAACAATTGTTAAGATCTTTATGTGGGAGCTTCTGTTATTGTGGAGGGGGCTATATTACTAAAGGTAAAGACACCAACTGGGGGGAATTATACATACAATAGGAAACAAGTATCGAGATCCTTCCCACACAAATGAGAAACTGTATACATACAGTCTTTCGGACAGATTGTGAGTGCAAGTTAACATTCCTTGTAGCTATACCCTCAGGTACAGGGGGTTTGACTAAAAGGTGGATGTAAATGATAAAGCCCCTGTGTGATACCTAACAAAGGCAGTCAGTGAGGGCCATGCCATCAGAATTGTTCTTAGTATTCAAAAATGCATTCCTACTGCTATGACTCTGTACAAGAATGTATAGCATAGATAGCAAAACTTACTTCACTGCTGAGCTTATGAGGACAAAGGCTAAAAGGGTTAAAGGTGATTGGTTGACATATTTGACAGTGATAGGAAGTTCTATGTATGCCCAAGCCTCATGTCTTAACATGGTTGATAATCAGTGAGCTGGAGCATGGTGGCCCTATACATGTGTCTGATAGGGGCAGGCCACAAGATAAGATCCAAAAAAAAAAAAAAAAAACAAACTCTGGTGGTTGAGGAACGAGTAAAGCTGCTAATAAAAATAAGCTGCATAAATCGTGGGGAGTTGGTCTGGACGCTCAAACTTATGATATTCTAGAGGTCACTCATAAAGCCTTAAATGCTTCCAACCCAAATTTGGCTGAAGAATTGCTGGTTATGCATGGCACAGGGCTCCCCCATACCCCTTGCCATCCCCAACAGTGTTTCTCTGGCTACACTGGAGAAACAAGATTACTTAAATTTTAGTGCTGGTCCCCCCTTTAGAGTACAACCAGTAGACTTCAAGGACTCTCTCTGTCTCCAAGGAGGTCTTCATAACGATACCTCCAACTTTGATGTGGAGTTCATCACATTTACTAATTTTAGTTCCATAGTTAAGCAGACTACCTCCTTTATACTGCCAAAGGACAAGTATTTATTTGTGGAGGAAATATGGCCTATAATTTCCTCCCAACTAACTGGATAGGGATATGTGTAACAGCTGTCCTGTTGCCTGATATAGAGATCCTACCCGGGGATGAGCCTGTCCCCATTCCTAGTTTAGATTACATCACAGGCCACTCAAAGAGGGCAATTCAATTTATTCCTTATTGATAGGCTTAGAGATATCAGGAGCCTTAGGTCTGGGGGCAACAGTAGTAGGGGTTTTTGTCCAACATTCCAACCAGATTGTTAGTGATATACAGAAATTATCTAGTACCATTCAGGTCATTCAAGAACATATAGACTTGTCAGCTAAAGTAGTTGTCCAAAATAAGAGGGGACTAGACCTACTCCTCCTAAAGGAGGGCAGCCTATGTGCCACTCTAAAAGAAGAGTGCTGTTTTTATGTTGACCATTCAGGCATAATAAAAGATGCCATGTCCAAACTCAGAGAAAATATCAAAACTAGAGAAAAAAAATACTCTTTGGGGACATCCTTCTCTTCCCTATGGCAAGGGCTAGTTCCTTATGCTGTCCCCCTCCTAGGCCCTTTAGCTGCTTTGCTCTTATTCCTTACCATTGGCCCTTGCGTTTTAAACAAGATTACACATCTGGTGCGATCCCAGGTCTCCCAGGTAAAGATGATGGTCTTGGGATACCAATATGATCCAATACCTACAAATAATCTCTAGGATTAGAGATCCTCACAAGAAAAGGGGGAAATGAAGTGTTAAAACATCCAGAAAACCCCTCTTGCCTTGTCACATGGTCAGAACAACTAGATATTTTGGCCTGATAGGGAAGTTGTGGTCCAACATCCTCAAAAATAAGAGCATTGTGAAATATCGACCATGCAAGACAGGATATGAGTTTTCAAAACACCAATGCCATCTGCTTCTGTAACCAATGCTTGCTTTGTGGTTTTTGGCTTTATATACTCTGCACTCCCTTACCCGGGCACTCTCCCCTCTCCCCACTGGAGTGCGGTCAGAGAGTCCCTCGCATGCGCAGACAATAAAACCGCTTGATTTTTCATGAGAGCTGGTTCCTTGGGGTCTTCTTCATGATGGTGATCTTACAAAATCAGCCATGCTTACCCATATGGCTACTTCCTCTTTTTTTCCCTGAATACAACTTCCTCATTCCTTTTCCAGAGGCCCAAAGAAAATTCCTATCAGCTCCTTGCATGACATCAATGTTAGTGCCAGGAACCACATAGAGCAAAATTTCACATATTCTCCATAATCCCATAATCAGTCAGAAAAAAAGGCAAACCCTTGGTGGCTGTAGGCTCCCCTCCACATTCTTTAAATGGAAAGGACACTTTTACTTTTTCTTATATTCTGCTTCTCTATTGGGCCACAAAATCCTAACTGATAAGATTATATAGTACATCCAAAAGATGAGAAGTATAAAACAAAAGAGGCCTTTATTCTGAGAATGCGAAGAGAGAAAACAAAAACCCCCTAACCATTGGAGTCAGGTTTCTCTCTCATGGACTCATGGCATGGGGGCATATAAGCAACCTAGGTTTGGGGTGGAACCTGAGGGGGCATTAGGGATGCACACGTAGTCCATTGGTCTTTGTTTGGCACCATAGGTAAATTCCTAGGTGCAGGGAAGTTGGAGTCACAGGTAATTTCCTAGGGGTGGGGGAGATAGGAGCTCCTTGGTTCTGCCTCACTGGCTACAGTGTCCTGTCTCAGCCAAAACTCTTTCAGTAACAGTACTGATTCTTGTGTATCTATGAAGCTAATTTATCTCTTCAATAATTCTCATGTTAAATGCCACGAGGACCCAATGGAAATTAATGCAGTGGGCTGTTGCTTCACTCTATCAGTGTCAATGCAGGAAGTTTAATCCTAAGATAAAAATAAATCTTCATATAAATTTCAAAACACAAATATGCATCAAAATACAGCCAACGTCCTAGAGACCTACAGACAGCTTTCAATAATATAATAGATGCTTTCTAGAAACTGACAAAATACACAGTTTTTCTAATGAAAAATTGTGTAGAAACTTTTCTGAACAATTATAGGTGAATCTTCTCTTTAATAAGATATAACCTACTGCAATGGCAATGTCTAGTTCTTGCTAAATAATACACTCAAACCAATTATTTAACATTTATAATGACTGATGTATACAATTTTAGATATTGCCAGGACTACAATCACTGTGATTTGTATTAATCACTTAAAACTGCAGGAGAAGGAGCAAATTTCAGACATTATATAGTATAGTCATGTTAATTTGGTTCAGGTTAATGGTATAGGGTAATGAAACTCCTTACCTACTATATGTCCGGTATGCGTTTGTGTTCTCTAAATTTAAAGAATGGATTTTAGGAATGATGGAGTTTAAGAATGGAACAAATTTACTGGGAGAAGGAAAGCTTCTGAGAGACAGAAGGTGTCCTGAGTGGGTTGCCAATGACTCTGTCTTTTTGAGGAGCTTGTACAGAGTTAAACCATGAGGTCAGATGGGTCACAGTAGGGAAAAAATAGGAATTTTGAACATTAGCATAAGGCGGGATAAGACTGTGGTCAACCAATAAGGTTAATTTCACAGGTAAAATTGATTAAATTGGGAGCAAATGGGAGAGCAAGTCACATACTAATTGGGCCTGTTTAAGAGCAGGGACACTTCCTGTAGGGGGTTGAGATGGGGACTCTTGAGTTCCTCTGGGTGCTCAGAGAACTATTTGAAGTGTTGGTTCTTAGCACTTGGTTGTATTTCCTTTCCTGTTCTTTTGAGATTTGGCCCACAGCAGGAGGTTATTGTCTCTTCAAATGCTAGAAGCCATCTGAACTTATTTTCTGGCTCCATTGAGGGCCCAGCCCTGTTGTCACAGCCAGCTGAGTTAGTTAGAAATATACAGCCAGGGAGACAGGATCAGGTCCTAGAAGTGGCCAGCACAGCAGCCCAGACACCTTGCAACTATGGGGGAGCAGATACCTCTTGTTATAGGCCAGGCCTCAAGACAAAATATGTCTTTAAAAATGCAGATCAAGCAAGTAGCTTCATGCAAAGGTTTTGGAACATTTAGCAGATGTTTGATATTCAAATGGAAATAGGACAAGTATAATCTTGCCCTGTTTGATGTCAAATGCACAAAGTTTGTTGGCTCACAACATTAAGGAATGAAGTCACAAACCAAAAGAAGTTCAAAAAGCTTTCTGGGAAAAAAGAGAGAAGAATAGCCCTGGATTTTCAGGAGTGCTCTTCAGTGTTTAAGTCACAGACCTATTGTTAGGGGTCATTTATGCAACAAAGTCACAATGTGACTAGAGTGTGAGTCTCAAACTACAATCAACCTATAAGCTTGAGTGTGAGTCCCAAACTACAATCAACCTATAAGCTTGTAGTTAGTGGCTCAACTAATATTATTTAACCTGGGAAGAAGTCACCCAGAAAAAGGATGTTGAAAGAGCAAAGGCATTTTGTGGGAAAAATAGTCCAGTTGTTCTGGTCATTGAGTATGGTAATTGATGCCTATTTGGACTTCATGGAGGAAGTAGTGATAACTGTAGTACATTTCAAGCTATTGTTTTCTCTTCAAGAGGCATGTAGACATGGTCACTGCATCTTCACTTTTGTGTCTGGCTTTCTTCAGCTGAGCCTGTAGAGGGATTGTTGTGTTAGTATTTTATGTTGACACCTTTCAGGTTTCAATTCCTCTCTGACTGTATATCAATTTTTCTCTACGTTGACCTCCTGTAGTAAAATCACAATACCATTTGACTGGATAATGTGATGCTTATACATTTAATAAAATATTATTCAATAGAGGTCAGGGGTTTAGCTCAGCATGCAGAAGCACCTGCCTGGGAAGTGCTAAGTTGTTAGTTTGATCCCCCGTACTTAAAAAAAACAGTGTTTTAAACTGCAGAGAAAGAAAATAATTTCATTTGTGAAGATGTAGATTAATAAGAGTTTTAATTAAATATGTCAATGGTAAATTAAACATTGGTAATAGTCATATATAGAAGCTGAAAATGTTGGGCTGGGTTTTGAGCTTAGTGGTCAAAGAAATCTTTGAAAGCCTTTGCATGAAGCTACGTGCTTGCTCTGAGTTTAAGATTTCAATGAGTTTTTGGACCTCTTCATTCGAGCAAATTGCAGATTTATTGGAGGAAGGAGTTCACTGTTGTGCTATAGCACAATAGGTACCATTCCTAACTCTGTATTTATCACAGCTGCCAGGAAGCCACTACATGGCCAGCTGTCTGCTGCAACATCATTCCATAATTGCCAATTTAGATCAGCTTTCATTCAGCTCTATTATTTTTGTTTTCCTTTAATAGTCTTTCTCTTTCCCTTGGTTTTTTTACTTTTTTCATTTTTATTTTTTTGTTTTTAAAGATGTAGTCTCACTTTGTAGTTCTGGCTGGCCTTTCACTAACTTTGTAGGTTAGACTGTCCTTGAATACATGGCCATTCTCCTGTTTCAGCCTCTTTAATGCTGTGGAAAAGAGGTGGGCATCATAACACATGGGGTTTGTCATTTTCTTCCCTCCTTTTCAGCATTACTCTTTCATTTCAGGGGCACTGACATTTAATCCAGAGGTTTGCTTCTGTCAGTAATCTTTCTGCATGTTGAAGTGAGTTTGTGAACAACAGTACAGGAATCCAAGCATCCAGAGAATAAATTTGGAATTTAAATATTTGAGCTCAAAACCACTTTTATACAGACCCCCTTCCCCATTTCAGAATCTAAACAATTGACTCTGAACTGGAAAGTTTGGCATTTTTAAAAGAGAGAATCACAGAAGACATCCTGTTGGAAACAATTTAGCTAGAATCTTAAATTAATTTTTGGTTGACACCTGTATCCTGCTTTTTTTCTTAGCATGTTACTTTTTTTTACTTGGGTACAGCTCCTTTTGCTTTTCTCATGGAACTTATATCGTGAGTGATTTTTCATTTTCTTGGATCTAATACAGGGCACTAGATAAAAGCAGGGTGCAAGATGGCATCTGTTATGCCAGGCTACAATACAGCTGAGCTACAGTGTCAGGCCTCAATATTTTCTAGGGTCAAATGCACATAATGTTTGAATATTTCACTGTTTATGATGTTCATCCTTATAGTAAAGCATGATCTATAGTCAGGACAAGTGAAGCTCCCCAGGACTCTCATTGCTTTTCACTGGTCTTTTTCTCATCATCCTTAAATACAATACTCTCTGAATTCTTAATACTAATGCTCACATTTCATTCATATTCCTATCTGTGACATTTCCTGTTTCTGCAGTAGTGTATCCTGGCATCCAGGGCTCATAAGAGATAGAAACGCATCTTCTGATTCCCTACACTCCAAGGATGTTTTGTGTTATATTGGACACTTTTCCTTCAAGGGAATGGCAGTTAATGAATACATGTGTATCTCATGACTGTTTATTCAGGTTTCAAATAACACCAGGAATTCTTTCAAGTTTTATGTGCACACCTGTAATCCCAGAACTTGGGAGGCTGAAGTAGGATAATCAGTGTGAATTGACTGGACTAAGACGTGAGTCCGCAGTCAACCTGAACTGCATGGGGAAAACATGTCTCAAAGAAACAGAAAAAATATCCTATTATTGTGGATATCCTTGGGAAGAAGAACTCAAAAGTTTGAAACTCTTAAGATCATACCTATTATGTTTCATGTGGTGAGTATAAGAGACCAGTAAAACTACCTTCAAGGATATGGAGAAAACTCAAAAAAATCTTATTGCAAACTGTCATATAGATGTAATGCATTGCCCACCAAAATACCACTAGGATAGCTCACAAACGTAGAGAGAACATTTCTAAAATTCATCTGGAAACAGAAATGCTCTAGATCATCAAAGACATTGCTGGGCAAGAAAGGCAAGTCAGGAAGTATCACAATTCCTGACTTGCTATAATACTAGAAAGCTACTATTAGAAAATCAGCATAGTTATGGCAGAAAAACAGACCTGAGAATGAACCAAAAAGACTAGAAGATGCAAATAGAACTCCAAACACACTCTGCTACTTTGTGTTTGACAAAGGAGCCAAACATGTTCACTGGAAGAGAGATAGCCTCTTCAATAAATGGTGCTGAAGAAAATGACTTTTCTCATACTGAAGAGTTAAACTGGAGACATGTCTATCACTATGAAAAAAACAAAAGTCAAGCTAGATTAGATCTAAATATTAAAACAGAAACACTAATGAGGCTTCATGAACAAAATACAAATTTTAAAGAATCAGCCACTGGGACCCCATCTTATTAAAAATATTTCTACATGAAAAGATATAACTAACAGAGTGAAAAGACAATGCACAGAATGGGCAAGGAATATCTTTCTTTTTATGATAATCTCTTCAATATCTTTTTCCAAAGTACTATAATTTTCAATATGTAAGTCCTTTACTTTCTTCATTAGGTTCTTTCCATGTATTTTGTTTTCTGGGAGACTATTGTAAAGGCTGTGGTTTCTGTAATTTCTCTCTTGGTGAGTTTGTTGATTGTGTACAGGAATGATATTGATTTTTGATTGTCAACTACATCCCCTGCTACATTATTGAATTTGGATATTTAATTCTAGGACTGTTTTGGTGGAGTCTTTGGTATCTTCTATTTACAATATCATATCATCTGTGAATAATGATAGTTTAATTACTTTCTATTATATATTTATTCTTATTTCTCTCTTTTGTCTAATTGGACTGCCTAATGTTTACAGAGCTATATTGAATGGGAATGGTCATAGTAGTGATCCATGTCCTTTTCATAACTGTAAAATCAAATTTGTCAGTTATTCCCTATTTAGTATGATGCTGGAATTTTTTTCTCATTGTTTGATTTTTTTGTCTTTTTTTAAAATCAGTACTGATGACCAAACTCATGACCACACAATTGCAAGGCAGGTGCTTATGCTAGTGAGCTAAATCTCCAGCCATGTCATTGTTTGATTTTATCAGCTTGAGGTAAAGGTCATCTGTCATTATTTACTGTAGGCTTTTTATCACAAATCAGTGCTTGCTTTTATAAGAATCTTATTGTGCATTTATTGAGATGATCACCATGTGACTTTTGTTTTTGACTGTGTTGATATGACATTTAAATTTGTTGATTTGCATGTACTGAAACATCCCTGACTTCTTAGGATGAATCCAAGTTGATCAGGTTTTAAAATCTTCTTGATGATTTGCTACATTCACTTTGCTAGTATATTGTTAAGGATTTTTGCATCTTGTTCATTAGGAAAACTGTTCTATAGTTTATTTTTTCTGGTTGGGTCTTTCTCTGGTGTTAGTATCAGGGTAATACTTGCTTCCAGGAATGAGTTAGGGAGAACAGCTTCTCTTTCAATGTCATTAAACAGCAGTGGCCTTAAATTTTTTTCTACATTTATTGTAGAATTCAGCAGTAAATCCATCAGGACCTAGACTTTTTTATGTTGGTCATTTGCTTTTCTGTTGTCATTGTTTTTCTTTTTTTTAATTTTCTCATGAGATAGGCTCTCATTATTCAGTTCAGGTTGGCCTTGAGCTCACTTTGTAGCGTTGTTTATTCTTGAACTCACAACAATCCTTGTACCTCAGCCTACCAATTTCTGCACCACCATGCCCACCATCTGATAAATTTTTAATTAGATCTTCATTCTCATTGATAATCTGATAATATATTTTCTAGAATTTTTATATCTTATTGGATCAGATTTGGCATTTCATATGTTTCTAGGAATCAGTGCATTTCTATATTTTCTAACCTATGAAAGTATAAGCTTTGCAAGTAGATATTGATGATCTTCTGAATTTTCACAGCATCTGTAATTATTTTATTCTTCTGATTCCTCAGTGCATGGTTTTCAGTCTTTATTTTTTCTTTTATGATATTGTTGTCCAAGGGTTTATCCATTTTGTTTATTCTTTCAGTGAACCACCTCTTTGATTCATTAATTATTTGTATTGTTTTCTTGTTCTGCATTGCATGAATTTCTTGTCTGGTCTTATAATTTCCTCCCTTGTATGGGATTTGTGTTTGTCTTGCCATTCATCTGGAAGAATGAGATACAACACTGTGTTCTTTCTATTCCCTGATGTGAAATTTGACTACTATAAATTTAACTATTTGGATTTCTTTCATTGAGTCCCATAAGATACAGGATTTTGCATCTATGTTCTTGTTAGGTTGTAGATATTTTTAAGTTTCTTCCTTTATTTAATCTGCCACCCGTTGGATGTCTAGAAGAGTAATATTTAATTTCCATAAAGATATGCAGTTTTTGGAACTTCTTTTACCATCATTTCCCAATTTAAATACATGCTTAAGAATACTAGCCTTAGGCTGCAAAGCCAATCAAGTAATACAAAGATTAAGTTTTATTATAGCTCCATTGCTATCAACTCAGTATGTGCTCTAAACCAGTCAGACTGTTGGTGGTGGGAGGAGGTGACTGTGGTGCTCATCTCCCTGCCAATGCAATGGCTAGCTCACAGGAAGTGCAAGTTACTGTCTTGTTTTTCTTCAGAGAACCAGAATAGCTTCCAGAGAATCACAACATGGGCACATTGGCTAGGTTCCCCTATCATTCCCCATATGACATCCACCAGCTCACAGCAAGGCCATATTAGCTTTCTATTTCTCTTCTCAGGCATGGGATGGCTCTGGATTTTTTATTTTTTCTTCAGGATGACTTGGTGGAGACATATCATAAAACCTGCATATCTGTGTGTGTGTCCTACAGAAAATAATTCATATGTAGGTCATTGATTGGAGTGGAAATAATTGTCTTGAGGAAAGTTGTGTCATGTAAGAGGATTTGGCATTGGTGAACCAAAAAAAAATACAGTGGAATATAACAGCTTTTGCATTCATGAATTGTCTTAAACAGGTTTGATACTTTTTCTTTTTCCTCTCATCATAAAACAATACCAGATTTCAGTGCTGAGTCTTAAAACAGATACATTTTATGTTTCATGTTGAAGTCTTTTCCTAGAAAACAAGATGCCAAAAAGGTGTACCAAAAAGACTCTAAGAAATGAGAAACACAGCATGGTCTTCAGGGCTGCTGGAGGAGAGAGATCCTTGGCAGAGCTCATCACTCTTCTAGCCAGCTGGCCAACCTCATGCAGGCAGGAGTTGAGTGGAAAATGGAGGAAACCTGAACAGGATCTTGGGAGAGGTTCAAGACCCACTCCAAGCAACAGACGATGGTAACTGCAGAGAACTATCCCACAGAAAGTGTCTAGGTGGCCTCAATGTGGCCTATCTTGCCACTTGAGGCATCTCTTGATTCTCAGTTCAATCATGCCTGTGCCACATCACAGCCCTGCATGAGTATTCAGCTTCAATGGCTCCAACATGTCCCCCCTTCTTGTTTGGTTGATACACAGATGGGTGTCCTGCTGAAGATGTAGAAGTTGTGTTAGAGCTCCGACCACTGCACAGTCCATCCATCCATAATGGTTGTCAGTTACCAGCATAGATAGCAATTGTTAGATGATGTTAGTGATATGAGATTCACCTACAAACAATATTTTAGACAATATTTTAGAATATTTTAGAATTGCACTGTACCTCCCAAGTCCAGACTTTTCTGCAGAAGGTTCAAGATCAAGCTAACATAAGGATTACACTAAGGACAATGGGTTCGTTACTTCCTATCAAGGCCAGCTCTTATAACCATGCATAGCTCCTCATATCTCTTCTATCAGTGTCTGCCACCTGGAAGAGTCATGGCCATTGCTTGACCATGTTGATTTCTGTGAAAACTTAGGAGATTTTTCTGGTGACTCGTGACTCTCCTTAAGCACACCTTGCATCAAAGGTCACTTTCCTTTTTGGTCTCATCATCTTTCTGATCAGAATACTAGGTACTTACTGGTTATCTTCTGATGATGAAAGCAGGATTTCTTTTACATCCTGAGTCTCCTCCAAGCTTGAAGTGCTGTGGACAAAACATTGGCTATCCATTTAGCCCATTTGTGTCTCTCATTTTTGGTCCTAAACCTTAGCTGTTGGACATCCAGAAGAAAAGATTGATCACAATACAATACATTAGAGGCAGTAAGCTTAACATTACTGTTTTATCTAAACATGAAACACCTTAGAACATTAAGTGAAATGTATTTTCTACTATCCATGGATATTTTAACATTTGAATACCTACAGTGTTAACAGTGACATATTTTACATAGCAAATCGAAATCAGAACCGTACATGTTATTGTATTATGACATCCTTGCAATAATCTGAATTTCTCTTTTGACATAAAATATCCATTTTAGTCAAGCACCCTTATCAAATACCCAAGAAGTCTCTTATGTATCATTGACCAATTTATTGACCTTTAGTGGAATGTGAACCTCACAAGTCTTTGGGATTAGGAGAGGTATGAACATGGAAAAAAAGTCTGCTCCCATAAGCAATCCCCATTTTACAATCTTGGAGGCCTATGCCTTCAGAAATATGAATATATCAAATACATCATCAATTTGACAACAATAAACTGTCATGGGCCCATTTCATAATAAAATATATCATTTACTAAAAAGAGTACACCGATGAGTATTTGTTGTTCATCATTGGCATTTGGTGGTGATGGAGCAGTGCTTGCTGCAGCTCTCCACAGAAAAGTGACTATTGCTGCAGTAAACAGGAATATGCATGAATCACAGCAATGGGTCCTTAGATCTTTGAGTATGAGACCCACTAAAGGAAGCACTGCACTTAGTGGACTTACTATGTTTAATCATTTGAATACTTTGAACACTGACTTCAGTAGTGGTTGAAATACTTGCTTACATTTCCACCAACAAAGTTAAATAGTTTCCTGATGTCTCATGAGTGTTCTTTTGATCTTGTGGTGATTTGTCTCTGCAATGAGATGGTGTACTGATTTGCATATCTCTATTGTGCATAAATGTTCAATAGTTCTTCAGCTATTTCTTGACAATTTGTACCTGTTCTGAAAAGTGTGTATTCATTTCAAATTTCTATTGGATTTACATGTTAGCTGTCAAGGAGTAACATGCAATCTTCTCCTATCCTGTAGATTGTCTCTTCGTCTTTTTTTCTTTGACTTTTTGTTTGTTTGTTTGTTTTTTGGCTTCTTCATTTGTGCACGAGTTTTAAATTATTATAGAATCATTTATCATGCTTTATTGCCCTATCTTATTTCCTATAAAAAGCACCAGCAATAGCATTGTAAAAAAGTTTTGATAATGCCTCCACTTTCAGAACCTAGAATGCCTGGCTCATTCACGTTTCACTATGTTTTACTCAAATACGGGCATATTTAAGACTGCTGCACAAATTACCCTGAAATGCACATTTCCTGGTCCAAAAAAAATGAAATCATAATTTTCATGATTCAGCTATCCTATTTACATTTATATTCTTGACCTAAACTTACCTGTTTCCTTAAACTTCAAATGCAGGTATAAAAACACCTACCACACATTCTGCTAAATCACCTAGCAAAATTGCTTCACAAAGTCAGCTTCAAAGCTGTGATTGTTCCATCTCATCCTCTGCTGATGCTGTGATTAAAAGAATCACACTTAGCCTAAGGCTTTATACATAAGTCCTTACCAGAGCAATTATTTAAATAAAAGACCTAAGAGATCGCTTGCTGTGGCCCACTTGCTTGGACAGTTCATATAGCTCACCTCTTCATCAGTGATTCAGTCTTGCTCTACTGCTCTCCTTCTGAATCAAGAATAAACAGGGAAAGGAACCCCTCCCTGCAAGAGTGGATCCCAAATGATGGACTGTAGTGCAGACTTCTGGAGCTGAATGTCTTCTACAGTGCGGATATCCACCGAGGAGTGCTTGTACCAAAGAGATTTACCTCAGGCTTTTTATTTCTAATTTCATTTGATTTCAAGGATAAAAATAAACTAAAACTAAATTTCAAAACATGTTAATCAGGGGACAGCAATGGTAAATACTTTGTACACTGTAATCCCCAGATCATTCAGCCAGAGCACAAGACATTTGTATTCAATTCTCCAAACAATACTGTAATGGGCAGCTGAGTTAGTCAAATAATGTTGGCAGTGAGACAGGGCTAGGTTCTCCAAGGATCCCATGCAGAAGCCCAGATACCTTGAACTATAGGGAAGGCAGACACTTCCTGCTAAGTGTCAGACTTCAGGACAAAGGATTAAGCAAATGTATTCACATTGTAAGGATTGATATTTGAAATGGTTCTCTAGCACTCTGAGGAAGTCAGCAGTTACCATTCAACTAAAGCCTGATATTCCAAATAATTCCTATCATCCTGGTGAAGTCGAGTCACCTTCTGAAACCCTTAATTGAAGAGTCACTACTGCATAAAAATGCCTACTTTCTGTGTGACAGGCTTCCCCATTTGATCCCAATTTAAACACTTTTACCTGAACTATTAATTTTATTGGCTCCCATATTTCTGTCCCATCTTATGTTTATCAGCCTTGTGAGCTCCCAGTATTCCCACCTTAAATCCATTCCACAAAATGATTTTACTCTATAGAAGTCCCTAGAAAAGTCAGTCTTTGGCAACCCACTCAGGACCCCTTCTCTCTCTCAGACAGCTTTCTTTCTCCCAATAAATATATTCTACTCTTAAATTCTGTTGTTCCTAAAATTTATGCTTTAATTTTGAGAGCACAAACTCACACCAGACATAGTAGATCAGGAGTTTCTTTCCCCTGTAGCAACACCATTATAAATTTTTCTCTTTAGTGAACTCAGATAAATGAGTAGTAGTTTTTGTTCTATAATGTTGATCTCACCTCTTCAGGGTACTCTCATTGAAGGCCTTTATGCCTGCATTTAAGTGCTGCTTCTGTTTTCTGAAAGTGAACTGATCTGTAATTTTGGTTATGGTATCTACAATTTATTAAGGATATGACTCAAAATATTTCTTGTGAATGGTTACCACCAGCATTGGAGGAAGACAGATAACAAAACTTTATTTTCATTTTGTCATTGAAACTGAGGGATGTACTTGAAAGAGTTTTGCACTAGAATAACAGGTATGTGTAATACTGAATATTGACAGAGTTGGTGTTATTCATCTCAAGTAAGAAATCAGAAGCCAAATTTAACTTCATGCTTACCCTAAGAACTACTCAATTTTCAGTGAAGATCTTCTGACTTGTAAATCCTATTGGCACCTTGTATCATGCCAATCACTTGCACAATCTTTCCATTCTCCTCTGATCAACACCACACAGAAAATCCTTCATGCCTAATTATGGATATTCCTGCAGCACAACTTCTATTTAGGGATTCTATTTTACTCCACTTAGTAAAGTCCATTGCAGAGAATTTCTATAGATAAACAATGTATATTATCAGCCAAGCTGTTAAATCAGCTGTTAATTCAGAGATGACACGCCTATTCCTTTCCATTCAGAAGGATATCATGTGTATAGATCCATGCAAGTGCATAAATTTTGGCATTTTTCAATGAGGGTTTCAGAGGC
The DNA here is from genome assembly GCF_034190915.1 of Cavia porcellus. Lineage (NCBI taxonomy): Eukaryota > Metazoa > Chordata > Mammalia > Rodentia > Caviidae > Cavia > Cavia porcellus. Next base: position 63,976 of record NW_026947784.1, read on the forward strand.
AGGTGATTCTGGAATTTGTCCTTAGCAAGCTCACTTTACACTGCCCTTGATAACACTTTCATATCTGCTTCATTTTTCTCAGAATTCAAAAATCCATCTCACAAACAGTCTGTGAGCAGAGGTGTCACATAAATAATTATGTTCAAAATTATTTTGCATTGTTCTCTGTGATGCACAGGAGTTCAGCAAGTGTTTGAGAAGCCTTCCTCCATTGAGGCACATCACTACACATCTTCAAATACTCAGTACCTTTGCCAACACCTGTCATGAAGATGGAAATAAAAGAACATACTATAAATTTAGGAGATCACTCTAAATACAAAAAAAAAAAAAAACAAGTTTAAGGAGAGCAGTTGCGGCTATGAGACCCTGTATCGCAGACATTTGTAAATATCAGACCCTCCAGGTCTGCTTCTCACAGCAATGAGATCAGAGACCTTCCTCAGTACTTTTGCAGCAGCTACAAAATGCATCAGAGTCAGGGTGTCCCCAAGCTCCTTCCCTCACTGAGCTTGTGTAGGTGCCAAGGCAGCAGAGAATTTCAAAGATGATACTGGAATCTGCTGCTGTCAAACTGAAGATAGAGTCACTCTTGCAACCAGAAAGAGGCAACGTGCACAATTGATGACCCACAGCCAATGCTGGAGGACCTCAGGATCTGAAGCTAACTAAATACCTGAGGATCGAGAAACAAGTGCTTCTAACCACTTGTAACAGGTTTAGGCCATTTGCACACTATTTCTGGGCTCCCATCCACAACATCAGCATTATATGGCTCAAAGATCTCCTAACCAGGCCACATGACATTGAAACCACTAAATGAGATCCAGCAAACATTCTGCTCCAGTACTGTGCTCACAACAGGTCAATAATGCCCAGATAGGAAGACCTAAGAGACCGCCTGCTGTGGCCCACCTGCTTGGACAGTTCATATAGTCCACCTCTTCATCAGTGATTCAGTCTTATTTAAATTGCTGTGGTCCACTATCATTTGTTAAGTCCTCTTTTATTTTAGTCTCTTTGAAATCAAAATGAAATTTTTAAAAAGTTCCCAGGTGGCCACTTTCTTATTTATCAATTGGAAAACGGTCTAATGTTGCCTCACCCCAAGGGATTTTGTTTAACCAATTTTAGCATCATTTTGACCAGCTGGCAACTTAGGTGGAAGCATGTCTTTTAAATCTGTTACCCAAATAAACCTTTATTACATGATCTGAAAATATAAATGTTGAGGAAAACATTGTTGAGCTCAATTAAAAAGAAAAAGCTGCTAACAGAGCAGACAATTGGACAAATGGACAACAGATATATAAACTGACAATCATCTTATAAAATTAGAATGCACTCAAATATATTTGGCCAACTTCAACTATGGTAAATAGAGTAGAGTGAACCTTCTTATAGATCAATTAATAGAGATCTCTTGAAATAAGAATACCAGAAAAGGAACCAAATTGATGGTTAACCTGAGGTAGCTCAGAAAATTAAAAAGAAGGAACACAAATAATAGTTAATCTTTTAGGTCCAGCCTGTTCCCAAAGCAGCAGTAGAGATGAGCCCAGCAGGTGCATGTTGGTAATCAACATGGCTGCTGGCATCCATGTGGCCTGCCAAAAGGCTGCAATGCCTGAGACTGAGTATGGTGGGCAGGCAGAGAAAATGATGATGCAGGGGAAGGAGGAAAAGAACTGTCAGATGGGACAGAGGGCTAGAGCAGGGGGATTGAGAAGTCAGAGCCTTGTGAGAGATGCTAGGGGAAGGATTAGAGACCCTAGGGGAAAGATTGTAGAACCTAGAGGGGGGATTGGAGACCCTGGGGAGTGAAGCAGGAGGAGGGGGTGATGCAGGGGGTATAGAAACCTTTGGCTGAGAAAGCAGTGGGATTTGGTATGAGAGATATGGGGAGAAGCTGTAAAGACAGGAGCCGCATCATAAGTGAGGGGAAGGGAGAAATCCTGGGGGAGCAGAGTGAGCCAGGAGTACTTGGGCCATCACAGAAGACAGAGTCAGAGAAAACCACGTCCTTAAAGTGAAGAAGGCCTAAAGATGAAGGGTTTTGGCCAACTTACCACCACTGTGACAAAAGCATAAAAAAAGATCAGCTTTTTGGTTGTTGTAGCCTTTTAGAGGCCAAAAGCACCAAGGTTATGAACAGGCCCCAAGAGGTGTGTTTTCTTAAGGGCAGGAAGTGGTCCCCATGACTGAATTATAAGGGAGCTGAGAGAACAATTTCACCTCAGGAACTAAGAGCTGTAGCTCCCCCAAGGAATGTGGAAGCTGTGCTTGGTCACACACAACATAAGAGATCATAATGTATTTTGAAAGGGTGTTAGGCAGAGTCCCAACACCCATTCTTCTTGACAGGTAACCAAAGAGAGCACAGGGCGGGGTCCCAGCACATAAAAATCTCCATGTTACCTCCAGCTGTGTGGCCTAAGGAATGTGGAAACTAGTAAACGTGTTTGGGGACTGCAAGATGTGCTTTCTGTCACAAGCTTGCTAAGGAACAGAAACAAACAAAAAACAAAAAACAAAAAAAACCCCCAAAAAACAGAAGGTATCTCACCCATGTTCAGTGAGTAAGGCTGCTGTTGCATGCATATTAGCAGTGGCAAGTAAACCATCCAGGAGGAAGAAACTGGTGGTTTTAAAGCAAAGGGACCCAAAACGGGAGGGATTCCCAGGAGACACTCAATCTTCCTTAGGGAACCAAATGATAGGATTTTTGGCATGGTAAAAGAGAAAATACACAATAAAAATGTCATGTATGGGCATACATATAGTTTTCCATTTGGGGTGGTGCTTAAAGGTGGCATTACTGATGTGCAAGTAGCTGATTGGGAGTCTTTTCATGCCACAGGTAAGTTGCAAAGGAGAGGGGAAAGTGACCTCAAGGTAAATGTCCACTGGTCCCACCTCCCAGTGCTGAAATGTCCCATCTAGATCAAAATCCTGTCAGTTTATTTCTCTCAAAAAATATATTCTGCTCTTACCTCCATTGTTCCTAATTATTCATTCTTCAGTTTTAGAGAACCTAAATTCTTACCCAACATAGTAGGTCAGGAGTTGCATTCCCCTATGTCACTGTCTGACTGCTTATATTTCTAACTAACTCAGCTGCCCATGACATTACGAATCAGTTATCAACTTCTCTTATCATAATTGTAGCAAATAAAATGTACTTAATGGATATAGTGAAATATATGAGTAAAATGAAAAAATAATTATCACAGTTTATCTAGCATCACCAAATATTTTCATGTTTCAAGTATGTGAAAAAATAAAAACTAAAAACAACTCTCAGCAAATACCCATAGTATAGGGGACAGTATAACATTCACTGTATTAACCATGTTATCTGTAGATATTTTGTAGTACACAGAAGAAAAAATTGAGCCACTGAATGAACAACTGTCAATTTCAATAATTGTGCTCATAGCACTACATGGCTGCCAACTGTAGAAGTTTTATTTTTTGTACCAGGGATTGAACTCATGACCTTGTGCTTGCCTGGCTGGTCCTTGTACAACTGAGCTCAATCCCCAGCCTGAACAACCTTAGATTCTAAATACGACTATTACAACTCTTTAATTTGCCATTGACAGATTTAATTGAAAATTTTGTTCATCTACATCTTCACAAATGAAATTATTTCCTTTCCTTGCATTTTAAATCATTTTTTTTAGGTACTGGGGATCAAACACACAACCCAGCTCTTGCCAGGCAGGTACTTTTGCCTGCTGAACTAAAACCCAGGTCCCTATTAAACAATATTTTCTTAAATGTATAAATATTACTTTATCCATTCAAATAGTATTGTGATTTTACTTCAGGAGGCCAAGGTAGACAGAAACTGATATACAGTAAGCGAGGAAATGGAACCTCAGAGGAATCAATGTAAAAAACGAAATACAACAATCCCTGCTAGAGGCACAGATGAAGAAAGCCAGACCTGAAGGTGAAGATGCAGTGACCATTTCTACATGCCTCTTAAAGAGAAAAACAATAGCTTGAAATGTACTACAGTTACCACCACCTTCCCCAGGAAGTCCAGGTAGGCATCTATTACCATCATAATCAATAGAACACCTGGGCTATGGTTCCCACAAAATTCCTTGGCTCTTTCTACATACCTTTTCTGGGTGACTTGCTGCCCTTCTGAATAATATTAGTTAAGCACCTATACACTTACAGGTAGTTTGTAGTTTGAGACCCACACTGTACTCACATTCTGACTTTGCAGTATAAATGACCCCTGACAATATATCTGTGAGCTAAACACTGAAGACCCCTCCTGCAAAGGCAGGGCTATTCTGTCTTTTTTTCCAAGAAAACTTTTTGAACTTCTTTTGATTTGTGACTTCATCCTTCAATGCTGTGAGCCAACCAACTTCCTGAATTTGCCATCAAACCAGGTAGGATTATATTTCTCCTATTTCAACTTGAATATCAAACATCTGCTAAAGCCCATGATTCAAAGCCTTGATTTCAAGCTGCTTATTTGCTCTGAGTTTGACATTTCCGTGAACTTTTGGACCTCCTGTCTAGTAGACTGCAGATTTATTGAAGGAAGGAGGTCACTATTGTGATGTAGCACAATAGGTCCCATTCATAACTGTATTTTTCACTGCCTCCTGGGTGCCACTTCAGGACCAGCTTTCCTCTGCAACATCATTCCATAATTCCCATTTTAGTTAAGTCAACTTTCATTCAGCTCTAATATTTTTGTTTACTTTTAATAGTCTTTCTCTGTTCCTCGGTTTTTATAGTTTTTCTTTCTTTTTTTTTTTTTTGGTTTTTGTTTTTTTGTTTTTAAAGACATAGCCCCACTTTGTAGTTCTGGCTGACCTTGCACTCACTATGTAGTCTGTCCCTGAATACATGGCCTTTCTCCTGTTTCAGCCTCTTTAATGCTGGGTAAAGAGGTGGGTATCATAACACATGTTGTTTGTCTTTTTTCTTCCCTCCTTTTCACTATTATTCTTTCATTAAAGTGACACTGTATTTAATCTAGGTTCTTGCTTGTGTCAGTAAACCTTTCTGGAGCTTGAAGCCAGTTTGTGAACAACAATATAGGAATCCACACAGACAAAGGATAAAATTGGAATTTAAATAGCTGTGCTCAGAACCACTTCTCCCATTTCAAAACCTCCCTCATTTCAAAATCTAAAGAAGTTATCCTGGACTGGAATGTTAAGAGTTTTTAAAAGAGAGAATCACAAAGAACATCCTATTGGAAACAATGTAGTTAGAATCTAATGTTAATTTTTTGACACCTGTATCCTGTTTTTTTTTGTTGTTGTTGTTGTTGTTGTTTTTTGTTGTTGTTGTTGTTGTTGAGCAGGTTAAAGTTTTTTTCTTTGGGTACAGCTCATTTTGCTTTTCTCATTGTACTTATATGCTTAGTCATTTTCCATCTTCCTGGCCCAAATACAAGGCACTAGTTAAATGTAGGGCTCAAACTTGTATGATTTATGCCAAGCTAGTACACAGCTAGAATACAGTGCCAAGCCTTAATATTTTCTACGTAAAAACACACATAATATTTGACTATTTCAATATTTGTGATGTTCAGCATTATAATAAAGCCTGATCTAGAGTCATGAAATGCTAAAGTCACCAGGTCTCCCATTATTTTGCACTGGTCTTTTTGCTCATCTTCCATAAATACTCTCTTAATTCATAATACTGGTGTTCAAGTTTGACACATATTCCTAGCTGTGATGTCTCCCGTTTTTGCAGTAGTATAGTCTGTTATCCTCAGACCATAAGAGATAGAAACACGTCTTATGATTCCCTACACTCCAGTGGTATTATGTGTTAATTTGAACAATTTTCCTTTAAGGAAATGACAGTTAATGAATACATGTGTATCTCATGACTGTTTTCTCATCTTTCGATAACACCAGGAATTCTTTCATGTGTCAGGTGCACACTTGTAATCCCAGGATTTGGAATGCTGAGGTAGGATTACCAGGGTGAATTTACTGGACTAAGATGTGAGTCCACAGTCAGCCTAAACTGCATAGGGAAACCCTGTCTCAAACAAATAGGAAAAACAGTATCTATTATTACTGATATCCTTGAGAAGAACTACTCAATAGTTTGAAACTCTTGGGATCATACCTTTTAGGATACATCAGGTGAGTATAAAAACCAGGAAGACTATGTTTAAGGATATGGAAAACTAAAAAATATCATATTGCAAACTCTTATACAGATTTAATGCAATGCCCATCCAAATACAATTAGTATAGCTCCCAAATATAGAGAAAACTTTTCTAAAATTCATTTGGAAACTGAAAATATCTAGAATACCAAATATATTCCTGTGCAACAGAGGCAAGTCAGGAGGCATCACAATTCTTCACTTGCTATAATACTAGGAAGCTACTGTCACAAAATCACCAGAGTCCTTTCAGAAAAACAGACCCAGTAATCTATCAAACAGACTGGAGATGGAGACACAACTACAAACACACTCTGCTACCTTGTCTTTGATGAAGGAGCCAAATATGTTCACTGGAAGAGAAATAGCCTCTTCAACAATGCTGAAGAAAATGACTTTCCCCATACTGAAGACTTAAACTGGGTCTATGCCTGTCACCATGAAATAGACTAAAGACAAACTAGCTTGGAGATCTAAATATTACAACAGAAACACTAATGAGGCTTCATGAACAAAACACAACATTTGAAGAATCAACTTCAAAGAATCAATCACTGGGACTCCATCTTATTAAAAATATTTGTACATCAAAAGAAATCACTAACACAGTGAAAAGACAATGCACAGTTTGGGCAAGGGATATCTTTCCATTTTCTGATAATCTCTTCAGTATCCTTTTACAAAGTACTGTAATTTTCAATGTGTGTAAGTCCTTGACTTTCTTTGTTAGGTTCATTCCAAGTATTTCATTTTCTTGGAGGGTATTTTTAAGGGTGTGATTTCTGTAACTTTTCTCTTAGTGAGTTTATTGTGTACAAGAATGCTCTTAATTTTTGATTGTCAACTTTGTCTCCAGCTATATTATTGAATTTGGTTAAGTCTAGAATTCTTTTGGTGGAGTAATTGACATCTTCTACATAGAATATCATGTCATCTGTGAATAATGATAGTTTACCTACTTTCTGTTATGTGATTATTCTTATTTGAATCATGTCTTATTGATCTGCCTGTTTCCAGATTGTATTGAATAGGAGTGGTGATAGTAATCATGCTTTTGTTGTTCTTAATTGTAGTGTGAAAGTTTTTAGTTTTTCACCATTTAGTACGATGCTGGGTGTATTTTTGTCCTTGCTTGTTTTATCAGGTTGAGGTAAAGGCTCTCTATTGTTACATACTGCAGAATTTTATTACAAATCAGTTCTTGATTTCATCAAAAGCTTATCATGCATTTATTGAGATGATCACCATCTGACTTTTGTTTTTACCTGTGTTGATATAACATTTAAATTTGTTGATTTGTATGTACTGAAACATCCCTGACTTCTTAGGATGAATTCAAGTTGTTAGGTTTTAAAATCTTGATGATTTGCTACATTCACTTTGCTAGGATCTTATTAAGGATTTTTGCAACTATGTTCATTAGGAAAACTTTCCTGTAATTTTCTTTTTCTGGTTGTGTTTTTCTCTGGTATTAGTATCAGTGTCAGTGTAATGCTGGCCTCCAGGAAAGAGATAGGGAGAACTGCTTCTCTTTCAATTTCATTAAAGAGTAGGGGCCTTCAATTTTCTATACATTTTTATAAAATTGAGCAGTAAATCTCTGAAGACTTAGACTTCTATATGTTGGTCAGTTGCCTTTTTGTTGTCATTGTTTGCTTCATTTTAATGTATTTTGCAGAGGGTCTTATTGGGCACTGGAGTGGCCTTGAGTTCACATTGTAGCCCTGGTTAATTTCAAACTCACAACAATCTTTCTACCTCAGCCTCCCAAGTTCTAGGGTTACAGGCATGTACCACAGGGCCAGTACCCAATAAAATTTAATTAGATCTTCAGTCTCATTGACAGATACTGCATTATCTAGAACTTTTATATCTTCTTGAGTCAGCTTTGGCAATTCATATGAATCTAGGAATTGATTCATTTCTATGTTTTGCAACCTAGGGAAGCATGGGTTTTTGAAGTAGATACTGATGATAATTTTCACACAAACTGTAGTTATCTTACTGTTTTCATTCCTCACTGAATGGTTTTGAATGGTTCTTTCCTTCTTCTGTTATGGTTGGCTAAATGTTTATCAATTTTATTTTTTCTTTCAATGAACCAAGTCTTTGATTCATTAAATCTTTTTGTCGTTTTTATGTTCTGCACTGCATTACTTTCTTCTCTGATCACTATAGTTTCCGCCTTTTATTGGCTTTGGGGTTTTCATGCATTTTTTTTTCTGGAAGTGTGAGGCACAACAGTATATCTTTATTTATGCTCTTTCTATTCCCTGAAGTGAAATTTGAGTACTATTAATGTCCCACTTTGAACTGCTTTCATTGAATCCCATGAGAACCAAGGTTTGCATCTATATTTTTTGTTGTGTTGTAGATACTTTCAGGTTTCTTCCTTTATTTCATCTGTGACCTATTGATTGTTTGACTCAGTGTTACTTAATTTCCATATAGTTATGAAGTTTTTGTACCTTCTTTTACAATTATTTCCCAATTGTATTGCACTATGCTCAGGTAAAATGCATGGGGTAACTTCAGTTTCTTTGCATTCACTTCAGCATGTTCTGTGGACTAGTTTATATGGCATGTTTTAGAGAACCTCCCCTGCACAGCTGAGAAGAATGTTTATTCTGAATATGTTGAGTCACATACTTGGTAAACATCTATTCAGTTCATTTGTTCACAGATTCAGTTCTAATTTCTTATTTGTTTGCTAATTATTAGTCTAGTTCATCTATTTGTGATAGAGGGATATTGAAGTCTCTTGGGTCCATTATGTTATTTTTTGTTTGCATTATTTTCATGTCTTTTAACAATTGCCTTATATTGTTGGGTGCTCTTGTATTAGATGCACACATATTTATGATTGTTATCTTACCTTTTTCAAACTTTCCATTAAGATGTATACAGTGAGGCTCTTTGTCTTTTTGGTCATTCTTGGTTTGAAGTTCATATTGTCTGCAAAGAGAATAGCTACTCATGCTTTTTGCTGGGCCTCTGTTGCATGGAAGATTGTTTTCTGTCTTTTGACTTTCAGTCTCTGAATTTCTTTTTGAATTAAACATTTTTTTCTGTATACAGAATATTTTTGTATCTTGTTTCTTGATACATTTCCCCCATCTATTTCTTTTGGTTGATGAGGTGTGACCATTAACAATGATGTGTATTGGTTTGTCTTTGTGGTAATATTGTTCTGCTGTTGATTCTCTGCTTTTCTCCTCTGTTTAATTACTTGTCCTGCCTGGGTGTTTCTGTGTTTTTCTTGGAATTTGGGCCATTTTTACCTCTCTCTAGTATAACGTTCATTACTTTTTCTATGGTCAGTTTTGCTGTCATCTATTTCTTCAGTTTTTCTTTGTCATGGAAGTATCTTATGTTTCCATTAATCTTGAAAGTTTTGCAGGATACATCAATCTGGATTGAATGTTCTTTCCTTTCAGGCCTTGTACTTCTGTCCAACTTCAGGACTTGTTCTTCTGTTTCAACTACAGCTTTCTTCTTTACTTGGATATTTGTGTTGAGAAGACTGAGGTAGGTTCAGGAACAAAAATAAAGGAATCAAAGCATACAAATTGATAAATTTGGAATTTGATTAATAGAGTTCAGGACTGCTCATATAGATTACCTGCCAATTTCAGTTTCCAAACAAGTGGCTGAACTGGAGACTTACAAAGCTTTTAAACAGAGAATCACAAAGTGACATCCTATTGGAAACAATTGAGCTAGAATCTTACATTAATTTTTAGTTGACACCTGTATCATGTTTCTTTTGTTGAGCAGGGTAATTTTTCTCCAGGAGATGCTGCTCATTCTGCTTTTCTCAAAGGACTTGTACTCTAAGTCACTTTCCATTCTCTTGCATTAAATATAGGCCACCAGTTAAAAGCAGGGCTCAAGATGATGTCAGTTATGCCAATCTACAACAAAGACTGCTAAGAATTTTATGTGCTTTCAATTATAAGTGATCTTTGACTTTTCCTTAACAGCATTTTATACTGTGTTCTTTGCTGTATTTCTGGAATCTTGAGTATTATATATCTTGGTGTAGTTTTATTTTGGTTATGTCTGTTTGCAGTTCTATATGCTTCACTTATTTGTATGGCAAGTTCTTTAATCATGCTTATTAAGTTGTATTCCATTATTTTGGTGAAGTTTTTTTATGGTATTTGTGTTGTCTCTGGCTTTCTAATTGACCCCAATTAGTATCATGCAATTCTTCTTTGATGCATTTTGTACCTGTTGGATTGATCTCTCATAGTCCCTTGCTACATTTAAGACAGCATTGCTTTCATGACAACTAGCTACAATTTTATCTTCAAGATCTGAAATTCTAAAGCTAACTTTTGCTCAGTCTGTGCATATAATTTTAATCTCTTATAGGTTTTATATATCTTTCATATAGCATTGAACTTGTTGAACTCTTGTTTGGATCTCTTTCATGTATTCCATTTCTTCACTATGTTGGGCAACCTTTGTTTTTCATTGTTTTCCTATGTTCATCTATTCTTTTATTTGTGTGTTCTCTAATATATTTCACTTAAAGTATGTTTTTGTATCTGAAAGTTTTTCTCTGTAAACTTTTCCACATTTTTTCAATTCTGGGTGATCCATGCAAACAATTTTGAGAACAGTCTCTAGTTGATGGGTTGCACTGTCATTCATCACATAGGATCTAATATGAATTCTGCATAATAAAAAACCACATGCCTATCATCAGTGTAATTAATATACACAGCAAAGAAGTGTATATTGCATCAGGCAAGGGTCCTTCAGGCAAATGCAGGCTCAAGAACAAAGTATCAACTGTCCTTAAGTTAAGACCTCGCTAATGTAGTTTCTGGGACCAATCTTTCCATCATAGGAATATGCACATTTATTCTTTGCTGTATACACAACCTAACAAAGACACATGGAGATCTCACTGTGTGCTGACTGCCACAGATCCTCAGAAGCAGCCCACTCTTTTGGAGACAAGTGAATCCACACCACCAATATCTGGTGATGACTGAGTCATGGAACAGAAAGCGAAAATGAAAAGCAGGCAAATCTTCTGGAGGAGCCCTCAGTCTGGCTCCAATGTCTTGCCTTTGTAGCTCTGTTCAGATCACTGATTCTAGCAAAGTGTTCAAAACTGATGTCTCCTCTCTGACCACAGGCTATGGGCTCAGATGTGGATATAACAGTGACCGCTGAAGGTGCCCCCTATCCTTCTGTAGCTGCTGTCTTGGAGGACACAGCCACTTGTCCTCCTTCACCTCCCTCCCCACCTCTCCCACCCAGCTTTGAAGGCTGAGCTGCTACCAGACACTCTGGGTGGAGACGCTTAGCAGGGCCTTGAACATATATTTATCTGGCACACAGCTTCTGAGTAACTTATCATGGGAAGGAAAGTTATAGTAAAAAGTGACATCTGAGTGGCAGGAATCTTGCTCTGTACATCATGACTCCAGCAACGATGTGGTGGGGATCAAAACACATAGGGTTCTTGCCACAATCCACAGCTTTTCACAACAGAGAATCCCTATTGCTGGTGGCACAGGTGCTTGCCTCACACCAGCACACTGGCCTACAACCTCACAATGCAGCTGGACTTGGGAAATCAATTCTGCTGTAATTCAGGTGAGAACACAATGGAAGCCTGGCAACTAGGTAACCAAAACAAAATAAGAATTGATGGTAGCCATACCCTGAGGCTGGTCACTGAGACAAAGTCACATTGTACACAAGTGAGCCTTCCACCTGTCTCCTGTCCAGGTGCTGTTCAGCTCCTGAGGGGCCCAGAGCCATGCCATTAGAAGGCTGACCACACTGCCACACCTTATAATACCTTCCATTGCTCTTAGGACAGGACCAAAATGCATGAGCCCAGGTGCAGGAATTTGCACGCAGACACATTTGGGCTGGGGCACACTTATTTGCCTTTATTCCAAAGTGTATCACATATCTAAGGGTCCTGCTTCACGGTCTGGTGCATCCAGCCTTTATTCCCTGAGCAGATACAATTCTGCCCATATCATATGAGCCACTTCAAAGATACTGTTTCTACCTGGATTCTGCCAGACAGGAGCACCTGTATTTGTCTCCCCACACATCCAGGAACACATGCATCACACAGGGACCCAAACCTTAGGTCAGGTCCTGGGTTGCTCCACTATCAGATTGATCTTGATCCCCCAGTTCTGATCACCTTGTCCTGAGGAGAACTCTAGAGCTTAGAGCCAAGAATAGAATTCCTGGTAGCCTCAGTCCCACGTTGTGAATCAAGGACAACACATTTTGGTTCTAGTTTGTTGTGGGTGACAACAAATCAGCCATACCTGTGGGTACTGGATTCTCTCTTCTGGAGGAGTGCAGAGCAGCTCCCATTCCAGCCAGGGCTAGCACAAGCCCAGATGTGTGCTCTTGAGAGAAGGGTGTATAAGAGGAGGATGGAGGGATGCCTGGGGAAAGAGAGAATGGAAGCTGGAAGAAGAAGGCTAAGAAGTCCATGAGCTGCACAATGGTTGGCACTTCATTTTGTCACCCATCATACCTTTTGGCTGATAGAACCAAACTGCACCAGCTATATTTTGGGCAGCTACACATGCAGTGTCTCCTGTTGTGGCTCCACTGAAAGGTTCAGAGAAGACTGGGGTGGACAAGGAAGGGCCTGGGTAGAAAATGTCAAGCAGTCATAAAATCTGTGTTGTGCAAATTCACTGAAAGACAGAGCCAATGTCCACTGCCACCCTGACCCAGAAATAGCAGGCCAGGAACTCCCTTGTTCAATGCAAGAGGCCCATCCTGATGCCCTAACAGGCACTGGGGTCCACACATCAGAGAAGGGCTGCCCACCTCTGCTGTTTCCAGAGAACCTGCTCCTGCCCTTGTTTTGTGCCCTCCCTCATGGTGCTCAGCTCCCACATGGTGCCACACAGAGGGGCCTGGATTTTTCCATGCTACCTGGCACTGATCCTGTGCTTCAGCTTGCTGTGCACAATACCAGTTCAAGTGACTCCCCTCAGGCTCAGGGAGTAAGGGAGGCCACACTCCCAGTTATATTGCTGCCATGTGTGAAAGTGGGGCCAAGAGATGCTACTGCCCTGGACTTTCAGCCCGGGAATGATGCCCATCAGAAGGTGGTCAGAGCAGCAAGCAGGGGAACGGCACATCTGCTGCTTGGAGAACCATGATCCAGTCCAGGTCAGGACAGCTGAGACGCTCAGTAACCTGTGTGGCACAGGGGCCGGATGGAAGTGAGGCAAATGTCATCACAGGGTTTAGGAAATGATGCCAGGGAAGAAGAATGAAACTTAGTTGTTGGGAGCCACCACATTGCCGAGCCGCCGCATATAGCGATCATGCAGCCTGTGGTAAAAAGTAAAGCCTGAGTTAGATTACCCCTCCCATCGAGCACGTTAGTTTCCTGCTTACCGCGTAAACAACCCGCTCAATAATATGTTAGCCAATCAGCTTGCCTTGCTTACTTTAACATGATTGGACACTGTATCCGTATATATACTGGTGCCACCCCTGGGGGGAAGTAGAAGCCCGGAAGGAGCCGCGGAGAGCGGACCGGTAGAGGCTTCGGAGCAAAGCACGGAAAGAGCCGTGGGGAGCGGACCAGAGGAGGCTTCGGCTGGGAGCGATCCCAGGGCAGGCTATACAGAGAGAAAATTAAAAAAAAGGTTGTCCACTGCCAGACTTTGTCGTGTGTCCTTCCTGCCGGCCGGGAGCGACATCGACATTTAGTCTCCTCTCAAAAGGTGTACTCACCAGGGATTTTGGCTTTAGTTAGTCATCAATGCCATGGATCAGGGCACAGAGTGTTTGGATTTGTTCACTGTGTCTGAGGTATGACAGTCCTTGCAGGCACTTAGTAACAATGACCAAAGAGGATGAAGTTACCTCAATGGACAATTTAGTCAAGAACAACCTCCAGCCCTCCCAGTTTACTGCTGGCCCAGGAGGAGACATTCCCAAAGCAGTTAGCTGCTATGCAGCAGGGGATAGAGTTAAGCATTCATTCTTTGGGAAGGTGAGGGTTAAGGAAAATACTACTAGTAACTGCAAACACCCCTTTAAATTGTTTATTTATTTCAGATGACATCCTCAAGGCAATGAGAACCACAGAAGACATTGCTTTATGCTGAGGACTTCGCTCAGCAGCTTCAGCACCTGCTTAGAAAATGCAACATTGCGAGTTTGATCCATGCTACTGAAAAAACCAAAACAAAATATGAGAAGTTACTCTAAAGCAACGAAAAGAGCACACACACAACACACACACTCTTGTAAGTCATCTAGAGTAAACAGTGTTTGTTACAATCACCCTATGAAACTGGCATAGCTGTGCACAACTGCAATTCCCATACTGTAGGAATCTGAGACAGGAACATCAGAAGTTCAAGCCTAGGCTGAAGAATATGGAAAATCAAAAAAATAAAATGGAGAGAGAGTGAGACAGAGACAGAGACAGAGTTAGAAAGAGCAAGAAAGGAAGCAAGACTCATAAGGCCATGAGTTCAATCCCCAGTGAGTGAGTGAGAGAGAGAGAGAGAGAGAGAGAGAGAAAGAGAGAGAAAGAGAAAGAGAGAGAAGTTAAACAGAAAAAAGCTATGCACACATTATAATATCCATACCTCTGCTCAGAAGTGTTCTAATCCACCATTTGTTTAGTTTAATTTTGTCTTTTTCAAACAAGGTCTCACTTTGCAGTTCAGGCTAGACTTGAGCTCACTGTGTAACCTAGGTTGGTCTCAAACTTTCAAGAATCCTGACTCAGCCTCTTGAGTGCTGGGATTACAGGTCTGCACCACCATGCCCAGCTTCCACTATTTTTTAAAACACAGGCTTCAGAAAGGTTTGCTAGAGGGAGACACAAAATGCACTCAAGCAAGGAATCTGGGTGCTCAAAGAGATGAGTCACCTAATCCACCAGTTTTGATGCACAGTGAACAATGCAGCATGATCTATAATGTGATTCCAGGAGAACAAGAAAGTATTTCCCTCTAGAGGTGAGGACCTGTTCTCCCCAAATGGGTGTGATAGGTCTCTCCAGTACAATCCAGCTGCCCTTGTGTTGGGGAGGCAGTTTTGACAGTTACCCCAGCAGCTCTCTTCAATTGCCAGTAGTCACGAATCTGTCTTCACTCTGCTGTTCTCTGGCAGTGTACGCTTTTGGCATTGAACACTGCAGGGTGCACCCCCAACGCTGGTCCTTTGGTAGTTAGGAAACAGTGTCAGCAAAACAAACGGGCCAGAGATATGGAGTACTGAACATTTATCATGATTGTCAAGACTGTTTTGAGGGATGAACCTTCCATAATCCTGCCTCATGGGCGAGGAACAATGAACCAACCAGGTTGATGGCTGGGTGTAAGGAAGGCAACTGGCAGCCTGAATTTCTGAAGATGCAGGCAGATGCCAACCAATGATGATTCTGCTCTCAGTCAAATACTTACCAGTCATGAGGTCATTTAGCCACTAGTCCATGAAATTAGTGCCCTCTGGAAGAGCATGGGGTGGGATGAAGCTGCCTCCCTTGTCTGTGGCCTGAGGCTCACAGAACAGAAAGGGAGGTTCCCTGGCATCTGCCAGGTCTCTCTGCCTGTCCATGGGAGCCTGGCAGGAAGTGAAAGGGTGCAGAGTAACCTCCCTGGGCACACACTCTACCTCCCTCCCAAACCTTGACCACATACTGGAATCCACAGTATCTTGTGCCTGGGACCCACCACACCCTGCCTGACATGGGGTTCATGCTCCAGGGTACAGTTTATGGTCCCCTAGGGTATGGTTGCCACTGAGCACAGCTTCCATAGATGCCTCTGCCTTTTGGGGCCTAGGTTCACCCCTCCCCTGGTGGAACCTTCATTAAGTGCTGCTCTGTTATTCTGAGACGGTGAGGCAGCTTCAACACAGACAGTCATGGCCTTGGCCATGACCAAGTGCTAGGTCACAGGTTTGAGCAGCCATAGAGAGCATGTGTTGAGAGGATCACACACTGTGTCTGGGTCACTGACCCCAACACTCTATTCTGTGCACCCAGGAGGAGGGCAGCTTCTTTCCTGTGTAGACAGAGCCTTGTGTTGGGGAAGAAGCCACTGCCCAGCTTCTGGCTGTAGACCGCATCATAGTGTTCTCTTTTGCTCTGCATAGCTCTCATGGAGCATGAAGTTCACTCTTGAAATGGACTTTTCCTACTAATAATCAACCCCAAACACATCAGGAGTCTGACTTTGACAGAAGCTTACTCTTTGGAGCTGAGCAGCCTGAGCCTGGATTTTTTGGTGTGGGTTTTTGTCAGTCCAGGTTCACCACGATCTCACAGGTCAAAGGCCTGGTCTCAGATGGCACAAGGCTTGAAAGGTGGCCTGTTAGACACAAGGTCAAGTGCAGGTCTCTAATTACACAGGGCCAGCACTGCCACATTTGGGTATCAGATGCGTGGTCTATATGGGAAATGGGTTACACTCAGTTGAATTCAGCAATGTGAGCAAGAATTCCTGAGGCTGAGAGCATGGGAACACATAGCAGGCTGGGTCTCTTGTGTGCTGTCTTAGTTACTTTTCTCTTGCTGGTGAGGCAAAATAACAGACGCCCAAATTTAAAAAGGGGAGGGTGTTTTAGTTCACAGTTTGGAGAGGTTTCAGTCCATTACCTTCTGGCTTCAAGGTAGGGTGGGACATGGCAGAGGGCAACAGTCCATGGCAGTGGAAAACAGTAAAAACAACAGGTGAGGAGGGCAGAGGAAGTCTCCTTCCATCCCTTACAATGTAAGCAGGTACCAACCCTAAGGCAGGTGTGCCACAAACACCCTTAATCACAGCATTAGACCATGAATCCATCACAAACTTAGTTTCAGCAACTTTTGAAAAAACCATTCTCCTGTGACTACATGAGGCTTTGGGGGTAAAACCAGACACAAAATGTAATGTGTGCAATATGTACTACCAGTGAGAGATGTTTCAGCCTTCTAACCTGGCTCTAATGCAGAAACTTCAATACAGAAGCTAGGGACTCACTGCTTAATTTCTAAAGAACCTTCCTGTGTACATAAGAAGATCTGTTACCCAAGTGCTCAGTCAGGTGGCCATGAGTCCCCAGCAGGAAACAGGAATAGAGGTGGGGTTTTTTCAGGCCTCAGGTGCAAAGCAGAGGCCAGGCAACACAGGTAGAGGGAGATTCACTAGGGCTCTGAGGAAGGCCACCTGGGGGCTGATAAGTGAGCCTGAGCTGGTCCACGGTTTGGGGAAAAAGAGGGTGAGAATAAATTCTAGATGGGGAGAGGAAGGTGGGTGAGATCAGCTTCCAGAAGGACCCAACCTGCCTTCCCCACCAGGCCAGCAAGCCCAAGGTGCTGTCTGAAAGGCTGCCTTGGGGAACTGTACTAAAGACGTGGTTCATCACATGGCTGGTGGCATCTGTGCTGTCACTAGAAAGGTGAATCCTTTCCCACTTAGGCAATCCCAAAACAGACAAAGTGAGACCTCCTGGTTTTCTGTCCTGGCTGGCTGGTGGCTTTGAGGGCTTCCTGGATCATAAACACTGGTGAACACACTTCAGTGACTATCTGCTCTGTGGGCCTGGGTGTCCCTATCATCCCTACCATGGGGGAGCAGGGTTATAAAACAGGGCATGGCCCCTCCCAGCTCACTGTGCAGGGCAGACCCTGCAGCTCTATGTGCAGCCTGTGCTTCCAGAAGCTGCCATGTCTATCTGTGCTATGCTCAGAACTCAGGGAGGCTTTAGGGGAGTCCTGATGGCCCCATTCTATGCTTTTCTGAGATCTCAGAATCTTCTTGCATACTACTAGTCACTGCACCCACAGTGCTGCCCCAGACATCAGCCTGGAGCAGGTCCCTGCAGGGCTGCAATCCACATACCTGTACCACAGTGGGGCCTCGCAATAACAACAGATGCCAGCAGAGGGAGAGAGTAATCTAAGGGGATTCTGTAATGAGGCCCAAAGAGGACAGGGAATATTCAAGGTCAGATTACATTTTCAGCACTGCCCTCAAGGGAGTGTAAACAGCAGGCCTGTGGTCCTGCCCCCAAAGCAAACTGGGGTCTAATTCTTCAACTATCACCTCCTCTCTGCTCAGCCAACTCGGCCAGGTGCCAGGTCACTGTCCACACATTAGTGGGAGCATCAGAATAGGGACATGGACACTAAGTCACTTCACCTCCTGTCATGATTTACTTCTGCTGTTTTAGTCCACTGTAACTCCTGGGTCCATTTATCCCTTTGGCACTGGTGTCACTGTGTTTCTACCGTGTCCCCAGCTCTGACACATCATCACATCAGCAGGGCTGCCCTCACCCAAATCCTAGGCCCTTGCTACTTTGTCCATGTCTCAGGGAAATTATCCAGGCCCCTCAGGTCAGAGGTTGAGGCCCCACTAGGCTAAATGACATTGTACCAGGAGAGAGTGAACACAGCCCCTCAGCCTTTCATGGCTAAGGAAACTGGACCCAATTTCTTCAGAAGCACCACAGGGAAGTACCCTGTGTGTCATCACATACAGGTCCCCACTCCCCCACCCAGGACAATCCTGTTTTCTCATCTCTAGAATGTGTGGTTGTCACAGGCCACATGGGATGATACTCGTCATGTGGGGAGCTAATAACTTATTTTCCCACAACTGATCTGAAAATGCTATTATTTCTAACTGCTCCTTATGAAATTTAACCTTTGGGTATCACTACAGCTTCCAGCACTCACGGTGGGGCATGGCTTGGCCAGTAACTTCAGGCTTCCCACTGTCTCATCACAGACTGGAAATCAGTCAGTGGAGAACCTGGCAGTGGTCTGTACAGTGAGGGTGACACAGGCAAAATGGCTGCACAGCCTGATGGAACCCCTGGAGCGGGACTTTCTGCACAGCTGCCCTATCCACAGCTCTTCCTTCCCAGGTCCCTCAAGGGCCAACATTTCCACCCCACAGGTGGCAAGGTGAGTTTGCTCTCAGGTGCACAGGTGCCACCTAGAGCTGAGTCTTTGAAATGTGCTTATATCTCTCAGCCTCAGTTCACTGAGAAAGGAGAATTGCACCCAGTAACAGTGCAATTCTCAGAACAGTGAATTGCACCTAAGGCCAATATTACAGTGTCCATATGGAACAAAATGGGGTTTCCAGGCAATTTCTGACCCCAGCTAAGGCTCTGTGGAAGGCCTGCTTGAGTAGCCATATTTATTCTCCATTGAGCTGCCCTCTCCATGGGAAAGGTTTGTTTGTCCCTCACTGATCCCTACACTGAGTAAACATTCTCTCTTCATTGTAGAGGAGATTGGAGAGTTGCTCTATGGTCTTCAGGATGTATTATTCAGACCCAGATTCTCTGTGGACTGGCAGATGCATTAGGCCCTTTTAGACATCAGGGCAGGAACCAGTTGGTACCATGATTATATGAATATACATAGAGCTACACCATGCACAGACACTTTTCCAGGCACTGACCATGATCCAATGACCAGGAAATAGGTATCTCCTCCCCTCTTGACCCTCCACACTAGTGGGGGCTACCCTGAATGGCAGATCATGTACCACTGACATTATGGTACATGAGACCCCCTCTTGGCTTCCCTAGACAAGGATGCACAACAGTGGAAGAGGAGCCCAGAGGAAGCACAGAGTACTGGGTGGCAAGTCACTGCGCCATCTAACAAATGAGGAAAGGTGGAACAGGACACATCCCTCTGTCCCCTCACTTCTCACATATTTATGAAGACAACCTCTGTTCCACAGCAGACATTTTCCATCCCCCATATAGGTAGATGCCACTGGGGAGCACTAGACAGATGTGTGTACAGCTTCCCTGAAGAAGGGAGAGATTGTCACCCTAGTGTCCACAGACTCTCCCATGGAGTCATCTGTCAGTCTCTCAGGGCTGTCTGGGCCAGCACTGCTTCACTGGGGGTGGAGATAGAGTGAACTCTGCTCTCCACTGCTGGAGCAGCAGGCAGGTGTTGAACTCAGCAGGTTGCCTTGGGTGAGCAGTTTGGGAGGGAGGACCAGACCTCACACTCAGCTCCCCACACCTGTCTCCTCCAGAACCACAGCCATGCTTCTTAGCTCTAAGCAGCAGCTGCAAACCCACATGGACCCTCCAATGCAACTTCACTTTGCTGAGCTGGAGCACTGTGAACCCACTGAGGCAGAAACAAGGGTGAGAAGGACTGGGTATAGGCTTGAGGGTATGTGAGGAGGACAAAGCTAAGGAACCACCCTGCAACTCTGAGACACAGCAGGCAGTGGGTGGATGCAGTGTGGGAAACTTCCTGATAGTGGATTTTTGCACAGAGCTATCTCTGACATGCACTGGGAAGTTTGTTTGCTCTGCAAGGAACATGGGAAATTGATGATCTTTCCTCCTTTTGCTTTTGAAGGGTCGGCTGGACACCAGGCTCAAGGACCAGCTGAAGAGCTTGTACCTGATTCATCTCCAGTGACTTCAATAGCTCTGGGACCACGGGAAGAGGCAGCACCAGGAAGCTCATCTCTGTCAGCTCAGATGTATGATTAACAGTGGCTCTACAACCAGTGTCAGCTCCTCAACTCCAATGAGGCCAGCTCCTGCTGAAAACCTGACTTTCCCATCTCCTCCACTATTTTTTTTCCATTTTCTTGCACTTGCCTCTATACTCTTTTTAAATATTATGGCATGGATTAATTTTAAACAAATTATAGGATTCCATTCATTTTAACTAAAATCCTCAGGGAAGTGACACTATCCCATTCTCAATGTGTAGAGCCTTCATTTTTGCCCAGTTCCATAATGTTTCCCCCAACTTCATTCCCATTTGGGCACCATTCCCTCTCTTCCCTGCCATCCCAGCCACCACTGATCTTTCTGCCTCTGTGATTTATTACCCCAAGTTTTCACATCAGTGCATCACAGCTCTGTTTGGCCAAGCAGTACTGCAAGAGATTAACTGACATTTGTCTTTGATAAAGGGGACTATCCTAGATAGACTATAGGATATACGTAAAAATTCAATACATTCTTTGAGGTTGGAATTACCTTTCCATTTGTTTTGTGAGATATGAGATGAACTCTTACAATTCAAAAGGGGATCTGCTAATATGGCGAACAAGTGTATAAAATACACAGTATCCCACTGCAGATACATTCAGGGACACGTCACTGAGATGTGCTGTGTCCCCATTTGACTTCAGGTTTTAAGGCAAGTGGGGAAGTGCAGTGGGGAGAAAATGGAGGGGCAGAGCAGAGCCCTTTCCCTCAGCTCCCATCAGACCTCTACACAGGTCCCTGGACCTCGTTTAGCTAAGCATAGAGGTTTCTTCCACACAGACAGCTACACAACAACAACATAAAAAAATAATAAAGAAAAAGCTGCATAACTTCTTAACTTTCCTTTCAGGATTGTTGTTCACAGCACTGTTAGAAGCAGAAAGGAACTGGGATCCTCCCTACCCTGCAGGTAGATGGTGTGGGCACCAGTGTGGGCCATGGGAACCAGGGGAAGCTGCAGGGATGCTGAGCTCAGTCTCTCTGTGCCCACAGGGAAAGAGGCCAAGGAATCTGGTCATGAGATAACCATGGATGCAAGATGGATGTGTGTGAGGAAGGTCTCAGTTTTTACAATGAAATACCTCTGACATCAATGTGCATACACACAGAGCTGTGTGTGAGGCAGAGTGACAGATGAGAGTGAGGCAGAGCCTGGGAGACTTGCCCATCAATTAATGAAGTGGAGCTGCAGAGGACAGAAAATGTGAACATTCTTCTTGGTTTTACTCTCAAAGCTCTGTGTTGTACAATGACATCTTTGGGTGGTGAAGTGGCACAGGGGAGTAACAGGAACCTGGAGATTTAGATAAATATACCAAGATTTTCTTTTTTCTTTTTCTCAATATGGCATTTACAATTAGAGAGAATATATTAATGACATACAGATAGTTCTCCACTAGCAGAGTCATCCATGGGCTTGTCATTAGCAGACTCAGAAGACAGAAGGGTGAGGGAAGGGAGGTCCATATAAAGGGGGAAATGAGCATTAACCTTAGTTGAAAGGAATGTCACCTCAGACTGCTTACTTAAATCAAAGAGAGATGCCACCACTTCCCAGTGTGTAGGGGGGAGGGCGGAGACACAGCACAGAGTACAAGGCTGGGTTGGAAGAAGACCAGGGCTCAGCTGTGGGAGAGGGGATCACAGTATCCCTACAGGGCCACTATGTCTCTGCTTTTATTCTGCAGTTAAAAACTAACAAGAAAACAACACAAGTACCAGGTGAGAAGAGTTTCTGAAAAAGGAGCCACCAGAGACATGAACATTAGAACCATGTTAAATTTTTAAAAAGTATTTACATGTCAGCTGTTTGGACATTGGCTAGTTCTATAGGAAAGGTGGGAAGCTGTGTACCACTCAGCTGCTCCACAGATATGAATGGTCTTACTGTAGGTTCCCCTCATTAAAAATCCTTCAGTGTAGAAATATGAGGACTTAAGCTGAATATAGTCACTGAGATAATGGCGTTGACACAGGGGAGAGACAATGTCTCCTCTTCTCCTGGAAAGGAAGGGAACTTGAAGATCGTGTCATTAGCAGCTCTGGGAATGTCTACCAGCCTCAGTACTCCTACAATGAGGTGTCAGGGTGGTCCCTCCCACAAGTCACAGACCACGGGTAAGGTGGAAGTAAGAGAGTGTGTGGAGCATGCTGTGCACATTTGCTGGAGAGAACCCTGCCCTGGAACCATGGTCTCAGACTATGGATTGCACTATCTGTTTACATAAAATCCCATCATGATTTCAGGATGGGTGGCAGCCTCTTGTCTACTGGAAATTATTTTTTCATGTTTGGGCATAAAAAACCTTAGACAAGGTGCTTAGCCAGTTGAGCAGAAATGACATTACTTGGAAAAATCTAGGAAACACATTTTGCAGTGGCAGATTCAAGCTACTGAATCTCCTGAAGCCCATATTTTGGGGATAAAAAGACATGAGTCAGGGTTTGCTGTACAAGATGCTGGGAGGCACAGAAATGTGCCAAAGTTCACTTTCTGCTTTGCTTCATTCATTCTACCAAGCTGCAGAGTAGATTCTGAGCATCCAAGAACTTAAGGTTTGAACTGCAGTAGAAATCTGTAAAAACTCAGGCAAGTGGAGAGTAAAAACAAGAGAAAAATTTTTTTGGCAAAATGCAGTTTAAAATATATGGTTAAATAAATAACACAAAACCCCAAAATGAAAAAGAACAAAGAAGAAGAAAAGGTAATGTTAATGCTGTGTTTTGTTCCAATGCTGCAGCCATAGTCAGAAAGGAGAGGAGTGAAATTTGCAGACTGGAAGGGTCACTGTGCTAAAGGCACTTGGCCTAGGAGGCTGAGGGTGTGTAGACCCACTATGCGAGCAACACCCAGGCAGTATCAGGCACCTGGTGGAGGCGGACATAGGAATGATGTGGCAGAGTCTTGGCTGCATCCTGGCAGCTCTGCCTTGCTGTGCCTGCAGGGCTGCAGCATGGATGTGGTGGGGGAGAGGAGTGTAAAGCAAGCGGTGCTGGGCTCCTCTGCACACTGCACACTCCGTGTTCAGCCTGGCAGCAGGAAGATTCAGGTCCTCCTCACTGGTAAAAGAGACTCTGAAGAAAAACTCTTGTTGTCCTCTGAGAGTTATTGGCACAGGTGAACCGGTGCTTTCTAGGGTAGGAGGGCAATGGCACCCCGCCATGGAAGGGCTCTGCATGTGTTAAGGTTTTAAAAATTAGTCATAAATGATGTGTTGTTTTTCTGAATAACAAAACTCCTTATTTTATATATTTATAAGGTGACGTTTGAAGTTTCTGTACTGTGCATATCCTTCATTTTACATTAATGAAAATTAAGTCATCCGTGTTCACTCATCTGTTTGAGAAATTAAATACTATTTTTTTCTTAACTAGATTGGGTACAAGAGAAGAAATAGTGAGTTGGACAATAGCAATAATGCAATGGAAGTAAAAATTGAAAAACCACAAAAGCATCCCTCTGAGGATGAGTGGTCTGCCACTGACCAGCTCCTCTCTCCTGTCCTTGCCTGCTGTGCTGGCCTGTGTCTCTTCATGCTGGGTGGAGAGAGGGCCAGGCCACAAGCTTTCTGTCATCTCAACTAAGACTGGGGACATGGCCTAGGACATGGCCTTCTTTCAGCATTTTCAGTGCCTGTAAGTTTATAATTCACTCAGCAGCTTTGCTGTCATAGGTTCATGGCTTCTAACTTTTCACACCTTAACTGAGTAAGAATAGAATATGGGAAACTTTAAATCTCACTTTTTGTTATGAAGACTTAGCAGTGGATGTTCCAGGAAAAATGTATACATGTTGAATTTCATAGTGACAGATTTCACACCTGAAGTCTCCACATTGAGTTGGAGCCTGGAAGAGCAAGTCTAGGGGGTGCTCAGATCAATGTGGAGATCTGATGTCAGTGTAAAATGGTACAGGCAGATGTAGAGGACACTGTTGCATCAGGGGCAAGAAAGGCCCAGGTCCAGGCCTCCTGATACACAAGTCAGCTTCCAGCAAAACAGCATACACTGCACACTGGACAGAAGAGGGCTGGTGTGGCCCTGCTCCCAGAACTCCTTCCTGAAGGCCCTAGGCCCCTTGGCTGACTCAGGGAAGCACTGTACAAGAAGGTCAGCCTGTTACAGAGCCACCTTGACTGAATTTCTTCCACCCAGGTGCAGATTTCAACTGTCGCATGTGGACTCACCACAGCTATGGAGCAGGACAGGTGTTTACAGGGAGCAAATCAGGAGATGGGGACACTGCAGGCAGGCCAGAGTATGAAGCCTGAAATAAGATACGGGCACCTGACCAGCTCAGTTTCCTTCAACAGTAAACTCCCGACAAGAACAGTGTGCATTAAAGACTAAGTAACTGAAAGGAGTTACTGACAAAAATATATAAAATACAAAAGTAAATGGCTGCATCCTTAAGTAAAATGAGATGTGACCCTTAATGGGAATGTGGTCTCATTTGGTATCACTGACCCACACCCATAAGGAACAAACACACTGATGAACAGAGCAAAAATTAATATAGGCAATGGGCCAACAATCAAAACTCATTAATAACAACAACAAAACCAGGATAAGGCAAATGACCCAGTGAATTTTTTCAAGTGTATAATAAAAAAATAAATAATAATCATTTTTGGATTCTTCCAGGAAATTGAAGGGAAAAATCCAACACCAACTTCTTTTAGATGACAAAGTCACCCTGAGAATGAAGCCAGATAATAATGTACTGAAAAATAAAATAAAATAAATGAAAGCACCCTACTGACCAATATTCCTAATGAACATAAGCAAAATTATTCAGCTAAATACTTGTCAGCTAAATTTGCCAGTACATGCAAAAGTTAAGCACCACGATCAACACTCGGCTCAATCTCAATGATGCAAGAACTGTCCCATTGTAAAAACCATTCAGTGTCACTTGTCACTCTCACAGAATGAGACAGAAGTAACCTCTCAACAGATTTGGAAAAATAGCTTTGAAAAATACTGAGTTTCAACATTTTCTCTTTGTAAGAACTATCCACACACCATGTATTGGAAGAATGGACCTCAGCACATCAAAGATCATGCATGAGAAGCCCATCCCAGACATTGTGCTCAGAGGCAGGCAATCTGCCAAATTTTCTTCTCAGATCAGGAACCAGACAGGGCTTGCAATGTCTTTCAAGACAGTACTCCGAGTTCTATCCCTAGAATTTACTCAAGAATAAGAAATCAAAGGCTTCCATACCAGAAAGGAAGAATTAAGCATGATCTCTGTTTCCTGATGACACAACCTTTCATATAAGATACTCATATCTCACTGAAAACCTTTTAGAACAAATTCACAAATCATATAGGGTGCAGGGTGCAGTGTACAAGATCCACATGTCTTAAACAATTCATATCTATGTGCTTCAAACAAACTGTGGCCTCAAATACAAAGAACACAATTCACTTCATAATTCATCAAATAGAATTACCACTTAGGATAAATTTAATGAAACTCACCTGTTGTGTAAAATTTCTAGAAATTGATGCAATCAATCAGTGAAATAGCACTAACAGAAGAAAACACATAGCATGATGGTGGATAGGAAGAATTTATGTTGTTATAATATATGTGCATCCCAGAGTAAACAGCCATTTCAAAGCATTCCTGTCAAAATACCACTGATATTTTCCTACAAATCAAAAAATTCAATATGAAAATTCACAAAGAAGTACAACATCCTCTGGCCATGTAAAGAACATTAAACGTAGAATTACCAAAATCCCTGGTGTCAAGGTATATTTTAAAGTGACAGCAGTCCAAAAGGTCTTATACTGCAATAGGACCGCAGATTAAAATGACTAGCCCAGATACAAAAGAACTCATAGAATCACCGGGAATTTGCTATTGTATCTTTCTTCCATTCCTGTCCTTTCCTGTATTTTCCTTTTCGTTTTCTGGTCAGGGACTCCCTCTGTCACTCTGGCCTGAGCTGAAATCAGAGTGTTGCAGGCTTGTCTGGAACTCCCAGGAATCCTGCTGCCTCAGTGGCCTAAATGCTGACATGACAGGCATTTTCACCATTCCCTGTGAGGCCAATGAGATTTTAAGAACACCATGATGAAACCACATCTGGTGGTGTGGCTTGTAAGCTTACCACTCTGGAAGACTAAAACAGGAACATCATAAATTCAAGGAGAGACTCACCAACTTAGCAACTTATTAAGAAACTCCTCATAAAAGGAAGACTTTTAAAAGTGGAAGGTAATGGAACTAAATACAAAACCTCTGTATTCAATTCTAGAAACTAAGTGTAAAACCAAAACCATAACCAAAACAAAAATTTTGGAAAGTAGGAAGGAAAGGCAAACATGTTTTACCCTGGCCTGACCTTCTGGAGGGCAGTGGGCCCCAAGTAGCTTTAGTGTTCACATCTTTCTGGGGATTTGACATCAGTCATCAATTGCCATGAGTGATCAGAGAAAAAGAGACTGTGCTTCAAGGATACCAAGCCTCAGTTCCCCAGCAGAAGGCATTTGGAGTGATCTCCTGAATCACAGGCTGACCACTGTTACAGTTAAAAAGCAGTGACTCTACTAATATTGTTAATGGGATTTTGAGTCTTACTCACTATGAAAGAAACTGTGGATTAGGAAGGTAGGAGATAGCTTAACTAGATGAATTCTTTCTACAAAGAGTCTAAGGATAAAAGCCAAGTATTTTATTCCATGAATACATAAAATTACTGCCAATTGTCAACTGAGGATAATGTACACCTCTAATTCCAGCCCTCTGGGAGTGAGAGGAAGGATGAGCAAGGGTTTAACTCTAGCCTGGGAAACTCAGAGAACTGGTAAGACCATGTCTTAAAATCTTTTTTAAAAACTTACAAATGTATGAAATTATTGATCATTAAGAAATCCTGGAAATCACTGTGCAATGTGCACTAACCACTGTTATTCTACAATTATTTTTATCTTTCCATATACATAAAAAGAGTATCTTTTATATGGTCCTTATTTTTATTTTAAAAAGTAGCAATCCCCTGATCAACTTCTGATTCTACACATAAATTTAGGAGATGATAAAAAACAATGATCATATTCTCTTCATACTGAGCTACGCAAATCCTAAGAAGGTATATTCAGTAGCATATCTAGAGTCTCAGTAAAACTTTCAAAACAATTGAAACAATGCAAACCTTGTAAAACATCAATGTCTACATGATGTTAAACCTTATTATACGTGTGCTAACTAAAGCACACTTGCTAGAAAAACTCACATATGTTTTTATTCTGTATACACAGGCAATATTTAACTGTATATTTTTAATTGTTTTTTTCTTCTTCTTCCTTTCTCTCTTTTTTTCTATCATTCTTTGTTTGAGACAGGGTTCTGCTATGCAGCTGAGGCTGGCCTTGATCTTTGCTTGTAGCCCAGGATGACCTCAAACTTACAACAATCCCCCTGCCTCAACCCCTGAGTACTGGAATGACAGTGTGTACCAACATCGCTGACTGTGTCTTCCTTTTTAAATTTTCTACAAAAAATACTTACTCAGAGTTATGTGATATTCTTATACTTTCTCAGGTTGATTATACAAAATCAAATCAGAAACCACAGAAAATACAGTTTCAAAATCCTCACCAACTTATAACATAATGTAAAATAACATAGCATAGCACAGTATACCATAATAAAACAAATCAAAATAAAATGAAAAGCAACCGCCTAACTCTGCTTTAAACAACTTCTTCCAATGATACTTTAAGAATTTCTAAGTTAGCCATAAACCAGCAATATGATCCAGTAATTTCACAGTTAAGTAGTTTTTATTTAAAAGTTTGCATTGACTCAAGCCCATGTATAAGATGGCTATGGCAGCTCATTTTCACGGGTTGACACAGAAACAGAAGAAATAGCCATCAGCAGATGGGTGAGGGTGCATGAACAAGTCACAGCTGGTTTCATTCAGCCCCCCAATGGCATGTGGTGGCAGCACACTGGGAGCCCAGCATGGAGACACTGCTTGAAGGAGACCAACCAAAGAGCATTGTGCCTGATCAGCCTCAGGGCTATCACCTCTAGGAAAGGTAAACTGCCTAGCAGGGACACAAAGCCAGTGGTCTATTTGGGATGGGAGGACAGGAAGTCATACCAGTTGCTATGAGACAAGTTCGCCAGGAGGCATGTGCATGTGTCTTTCCTCAGCATGGGGTGATGATGTCCATGGCCTTGGAAAGCCACCCCTTGCAATCACCACCTGCTGACCCCTCCACAGAATGTCAGAGTGCAGAGCACTACAGTGTGTGGCTGAGTTAAGCATCTAATGATAAGTAATCATTCATATGCATGTGAGAGTAAAACTTGCTAGGAATCCTCCCCTGGACATATGGGGGTTATAACATGAAATGTTCACATCCTTTGGGAAAATTATTATGGGTATTCTGGGAACTTATCCATACTCTCTAATGGAATTGAAATGAAACTAACATGAAGCCAGGAGAGAATCTCATCCTAAAATTTGACAGATCTCTAAGTGAATTCTAATTCTCAATGAAAAGAACTTTTGGATGGAAATGTGCACTTGGCACCCAACCTGCCACATCTGAGGCATCTACATGTTTGTTGTATTAAAAATTTCAAAGTGAAGAAAAGTGTAAACCACAGTCAATTTTCTAGTTTTTCACTTGCTGTTTCTAAGGAACACAATAAAATTAAAGGGGGCATCAGAGGGGGCAGGGCAGCTATGGACCCCAGCACATGACACAACTTCCTTGGCAACAGGTCTATACAGAACTCTGAAGTCTCTGGTCACCAGGCACCTTGTTCTGGCAACAGTTGACCTTCACAGGCACTTGGTTCAAGAGAGTGACCAGTGAATATACTGTGCTGCTTTCCAAGGCCTTGAAGCACCAGCCTCAAGATCCCACATGGGAAAACAACATGTGAGTGAAGGAAAGGATGGTTCACCAGGCCAAGATGCTACAGGATGCTTACCAGGAACTGCTGAAATATCAAGGACAACATAGGCTTTCCAAGAGACCAGAGACAAGAGGGAGCCCAGGACAGATGTCTCTAGGCTCGGCCACGTGCCACTCAGAGACACCAAGTACAGGACAGGTACATTAAGGCCTGGCCACCTCTGTGAGTTCTCCTAAACATTTCCCATTCTAAATCATCAGTGAAAGGGCTCTGAGGACAGACACCAAGGGCAGATGCTCTGCAGAAGGGCAGGTGCTGGGATGCTGTCAAGTTCCCACCCAGGACAGGGCAGCCTCAAGGAGAAGGGCAGAGCTCATGTTTATCCATAGGCTCCAGAGTCATCTCTTATTCTCCTGGGTAGATGTCTGGTACAGATTTGTCTGTCTTTAAGGAACATAGGTTATCTGGGTTCACAAAGTGAAACCTGTGGTGTCTGAGTCTCAGGCTTCCTATTGGCAGCTGGGCACTGCCCCACCCAAGCTGCATACAGGACATCAGCATGGAGATGGACCCTGGAACCTGTGTGCCACATCCCTGATCCAGACATGGTACCCACAGTAACAACATATATTGGCTCCGGTGCAGGGTGTGTGAGCAGAAGGGACTGTATGGAGACCCACAGATGACTGAGAGGAACTTTGTGTCAGATCACTCCTTCAAGCACCTCCCTCGAGGGCTTTTCAAACACTGGGCCCATGGTCCTGCTCCAAAGGAATCTTGACTCCAAGTGCTCAACTACCATATACTCTCAACTCTGTCTCTACCTTGTCACAGGCAAGGTCACTGTACACATATCAGTGGGAGCAGGAGAAAGGGGACAGACGAAAGTCATTTCATTTCTTGTCATGATGGAATTCTGCCATTGCACCTTATTGTCAGTTGTGGGCCTGGTGTCCGAGGACAATTAGTGAGCTGTCTTTCCCCCACTGTCTCCAGCTCTTACACAGCATCATCTCGCTAGAGATGTGCTCACCTCAAATGTCATCCACTCTGTCCATTTCTCTGGCACTTGTCTCATGGGAGTTTTCACGCTCTGCAATTACTATTGCAGGAGCCTCTGAGCAAAATGAGCACAAGAATAGATCAGTGAACACAGCTGTTCACCCTCCCATGGCAATGGAAGAGGAACTTAATTCCTTCCTGGGAACTTTTCATCAGAAAACTGAGAATATTCTGTGGTGTCTCATTAATGGACCTGGACATCCAGAATGAACCTCCTTTTCTCATCTCTAAAATGGGGGCTTGTCTTAGGACTCATAGCTTTTGTTCATGCATAGACTTCTTTTCAACCTCTCTATTGAGGTGATCTGAGCATACTAGTATTCCTAAGTGTCCCTTGTGAAATGTAACTTTTAATATGAGGATTCCTTTTCTGCAAGAACCATCCTGTAAGCCCATTACCAAGAGCCTCTGTGGACCAATTGGACTGTGGGCTTTGCTTCATCCCCAAACCCTCCTGAGAAGCCACATGAAGGACACCAATTCCATATCCACCCACAGTCTCACCACATTCTCAGAAGTCAGGCAGCAGAGAGCCTGGCAGAGGTTTGTACAGGAACCGTGGTGCAGGCAGATTGGCCTCACAGCCTGAAGGAGCATATGGAGGTGGCCTTCTGGATAGATCCTCCAGATCTCTCCAGATCCCTGGACTCCTCCAAGGATCACATCTCTACCCCACAAGCACCAAGGCTGAGAAGGGGAGTTCTCACCTTAGCAGCCCAGTGGGACTTGGCCATCTTTGGATTCAGGTCCTGGCCTTATGTAAGAGCCTCAATCAACCCTAGTTTACAATGTTGAATGGGTGGGGTCTGAGTGGATTCAGACCTTAGGGTCATGAATGATGAAATGGGGGCTCCATGCCAAGTGTGACCTAGGCCCCATGAAGACCTACTGTGGAGGCTGTGATGATTCTGATGGATGATCTTCCATCTGATTCACTGACCAATACTTGGTGGTTGCAGTTCTGTTCATTGGAAAGGAGATTGGAGAGTAACTTTGTGGACTTCAGGGTTTGTTCAACACAGGAAATCTTAAGAACAGCAAATTTTCCATGGCTGTCGGATGTCATGGAAGAGCAGATAGATGTCATCAACCCACAAATGTACATGAAGACACACTGTGTGCAGACACTTTTCTGGGCATTGACCATGATCCTATAAGCAGAGCCAATGCAACCACTGTCCTTTTGAGTTTTGACATTCTTTGGAGGTCACAGAGTCACCCTTGGCAGCAGAACAGATATTGCTCACCTCAAGGCCATTGTTCTGGTCCCCAGGCTTCCCTAGATGTGGGGACAGACCATAAACAAGGAGGTATAGAGGCTAAGATAACTGGGCAATGCATCACTGCCTGAGCTAGAGACGGCAGTGACACAGGACAGACACTGATTGATGCTTCACTTCTCAGATATTTATGGAGAGGCAGCCCTGAGCACTTGAGTGCAAAGACAGGGAAGATTCCACTCTCTGTGTTCACCACACTGAATTGCACTGGGGATGTGCAGAGAGAAATTGTGTCACGATTCCCTGTACAAAGCAGAGGTATGATTCAATTGAGCCAGAACTCCCACCCACTGAGACTTCTGTCAGCCTCTAAGAGCTCCTTGGGCTGTAACTGCCCAATTATGGCTGGGTGAGGATGGGGATTAATGTTGTACTGGAAGGAGGCCCATACACCTCTCTGTACAAGTGAGCTGTGTGACATTGTGGCAGGAAAGGCCAGCCCTCTCACTCTGCTAGCTCCCTGTCTCCCCAGGTCTCCTGTGCTTGATGCCCCATTGAAAATGTATACCCATGCGGATCCCCAGGCTGAGCTTCTCCCGGAACATCTGGAGCCTCCTGAACCACCAGAAACTGAGCCCTAACATAAGTTGCCCTGGAGTGTGGGATGTGGGCTTTTGGGAGGTGATGGCCTAGGAACTCAACAAAGTGCCCATATGCTTGGTGACCCAGGAGCGTGACACACTCAGCAGTCAATGTATGAATACAGTCAGGGAGGCTTTTCTGGGGCTGTATTGGTTCACATGGCTGCCCCTGACAGGCAGTGGAACGTTTTGCTCAGGAATCCCATGGACAGTTGGCGATCTTTTCACTTCCTGCAACTACAGAGCCAGGTTAAGCCCATGCAGAAGTTGCACCTCCAGATCTTGTGCCAGCTCCACCTGCAACTCCCTCACCAGCTGTGATACCAGAGCAAGAGCCATCACCTGGATTCCTTTATCCAGCAGCTGGAGATCTAAGCTTCCTGGTGCCTCCACTCAGGAGTCATGTCTTGAGGTCTACCTGCGGGCAGCTATTGACCCACACCTTCCATTCCCCTCTTTTCCAAATTTACTTATTACTGTATTCACTGCTACACTTATTTACCAGAGATATGTTAGTGATAGAACAAACATGGATAAAATTTAAGATTTTAATGTTGTTTAAAATAATCAGCTTGCTGGCATTCAGGGCATTCTCAATTTGGAGCTAATTTCCCCAAGGTCCACTTCCAGAATATAATCTTCAAATGTTTACACAATGGTGTTTTCTATTCTTTCCCCTCTTGCACCATCCCAGCCACCTCAGATTGTATATTCTCATAATTACCCTATACTACATTTCCCACACCAGTGCCATAAAGTTCAATTTGGCCAGAGAATGCTGGTAATGACTTTCTAGGGTTAGAGTTAGGTTTAGGGTTTGGCTAGACTTTTAAGGTTAGGGTTGGGCTAAGCTCCCAAATATTGTATCATTACCCACTGTATTGGTCAGAAAGAAAGGACAATCAAGACAAAGCAGCACCTTGTGTTGCCAATGTCTTAGTCCTGAGATGTGTGTTCAATGCACAAACTTTGAGAACAGTCACTGGTTGTTGGGTTGTACCACTGTGCACAAGATGGGGCCTAATTTCCATTCTATGCATCACATTTGCAATGGACCTATCACCCATGTAATCAGCATACTCGGTATTTAGGTACTAATAAAATATACAATAATCTGTAAACAAAACACAAAGCAAGAAAATCTATTCAGACATGTGAGATAAAAAAGAGCAACTGATGAAATACCTCACACAGGAAGGGCACGATCTAACTGGCCAGCAGTGGGTCCTTCATGCGGATGCCAACCTGTAGAGCAAAGCATCAGCTGTCCTCAATCTACATCCTCACTAATGGAATTTCTGGGGATAATCTTCCTATCATAGGAATATGGACTTTTATACTTTTGTCTATGCACTACCTAACAGAGACACATAGATGACTAACTGCACTGAGTACCAGAGATCTACAAAAGCAGCTCAATCTTGGGGAGACAAGTGAACCCACACTGCCAACAGCTGGTCTTGACTGAGTCATGGAACAGAAAGTGAAAAGCAAACACAGGAAAGTCTTCTGTAGGAGCCCTCAGTCTGGCTCACAAGTCCTGCCTTTGTAACTCTGTTCAGACCCCTGACTTCTAGCAAAGTGGCCAAACTGCTATCTCCTTTCTAGCCTCAGGATACAGGCTGAAAAGTGGGTCTTAACAGTGACAGCTGGAGGTGACCCTTGCCCCTCTGTAACTGCTGTCTTCGAGGAGAAAGCCCCTTGTCTTCCTCCTCCTTCCTCCCCTGTCTCTCCCACTAAGTTTTGAAGGCTGAGCTGCTGCCCAGTGGTCTGGGAAGAGATGCTCAGCAGGGCCTTCAACACACTTTTATCAACATACTTTTGTATGTGACATACTGTGTCACATACAGACAGTTTTCCAGTAAATTATCATGACATGGAGAGATGTAGTAAAAAGTGACAGTTAATTGGAAGGAACCCTGCTTTATACACCAAGATACCCACATCAATGTGGTGGGGAAGGAAATGTTTGTGATTCTTGCCCCACTCCATGGCCACTCAAAACTCAGCTGCCCCATTACTGACCACACCCCACCACACGTGACTAAATTCTCATGTACACCAGGACTTGAACACTAGGTATTTCCCTCATGATCCAATGAGGAGGAAAGTGAGAACACAGCAGTGCCTTGCAACTAGCTGTCCAGACAAATAAAAGAGATGACAATGGCCATGACCACCTTACATGAGGGTCGGTCACTGAGAGGTACGTTATGCACATTTGAGCCTTGGGCCATCTCCTTTACAGGTGCTGTCCACTCCTGAGTGGCCCAGAGATATACCAATAACAGATGACAATTCCAGGCCTTATAACATGGTCATTTGGTCTTGGGACAGAACAGAGATGTACTGTAACATTTGGGAAGAATTTGTCCCCAGACACAGTTGGGCTTGGGCACCCTTATTTCCCTTCCTTCCAATGTGTGGTCCAGATCTCAGAGTCCTGCTTCAAGGACTGGTGCACACAGCTTTTGTTCCCTGGCCAGATCCAATACTGCTCATCCTACAGGAGCTATTTCAAAGTTACTGTTTCTACTTGGATTGTGCCAGACAGGAGCATCTGCATTTGTCTCCCCACATATCCAGATACACATGCATCACATGGCAACTCATAGTTTAGATCAGCTTCTTAGATGCTCCACAGATTGGAGTTTCCAGACTGACCTTGAGATGTCTATTCTAAGCACCATATTCTGAGAACTTCTAGTGCTGTGAGCCAACATTAAGGGCTTCTAGGAACTTCAATCCTAGGCCTTGGGCCAAGTGCAACACAGGTTGGATTAAGCTTGTTCTAGGTGATAATCAATAATTGTGGGAACAGGATTCTCTCTGGGACAAAAAAGGATGGAAGGGGCATACAGTAGCTCCTAGGCCAGCCAGGGCTAGCACAAGCCCAGCTGTGTTATCTTAGACAGAGAACAGAGTATAGAAGGAGGAGGGAGGGATGCCTGAGGAATGAGGGAATGGAAGAAGGAAGATTAGAAAAAGGCCCCAAATTACTCAGTGATGGACACCACTCAGTGATTTTGTTACCCACCATAACTTTTGGGTGACAGCAGACACCAGTGACACTGGATTTTGGGCAGCTACATGTGCATTGCCTCCTCTTGTGACTCCATTCAAAGGTCCAGTGAAAATTGGAATGGAAAAGGGGGGCCCTGGGTATACAAAATCTGGTAGGTAATGACAAAAGAATGACCTTGTGGGAGGATGTCCTTGGCATGGGGCAGTGGTACACACTCTTGCCCCATGTTGCCCCACGTGTTGCCCAACGTGGCTGCCAGACATAGCCAGTGTCTACTGCCACCTTGAATCATCACCCCCAGGCAGGGATATCCCTAGCTATTCAAGAGGGCCATCCCTATATCCTGACAGACCCTGGGGTCCACACATATCTGAGAAGGGCTGCCCAACTCTATGGGTTCCATAGCACCCGATCCTGCCCTTGCTTTGTGCTCTCCCTCAGAGCACTCAGCTACAATGTGGTGCCACATATTAAGAACAGATGGCTTGCAGAGTACATGGGGAGCTGCCTTCAGGAGGGTTTGTGCTGGACATGGGTTCTCCCTACCATGTGTTAATGCTGTGCCTGATTTCAGCACACTATGATACACAGGAAAAATGAGTCTCCATGTGTTCAGGGATCAAGGGAGGCTAAGATATGCTGGCAATTAGCTCTACCCATGTGAGAAAGGGGCCAATGGACCCTATTGTCCTGGCCTACAGCCTGGGACTGACTAACCTCAGACCATGATCTGACCAAGCTGCTCGAGAACTGCACATCTGCTGCTAGGGGAGCTGTGTTCCACTTCCAGGTCAGAATATTTGGGAATATTAATGCCCTTTGGGGTACAGAGGAGGGATGGAAGTGGGGCAAATGTCCATCACAGGGCTTAGAAAGTGATCACCAAGACACAAGCATAAAACTCGGTCTAAATTCTTAAGCTGTATCCCAACAGAAGTTTGGGCTTTTGGATGTGATGATTGTCTTGGAACAGGGCACAGGGAGTTTAGTTTTGTGGGGTATTAAAGTGCCCTGTGTCTGTGGTATGATATTTTCTCAGAGTTAGGGATGTGAGTGGGTCTTTTAGTGGGTAAGATCCCCAGGGAGAAGAAAACCAGTCAGAACCAACATTAGCAACAGTAGTAAGCAAGCATTTTTATTATCCAGCCTGTATATATCAGTCATTCTCAGTCATTATTTCTTGCATACTGTCACAAGCCTGAGCACATTCATGGCTGTATATGTTAACTCATGCTTATAGAACTGTGTCCATGGTGTGCAC
Organism: Cavia porcellus; assembly: GCF_034190915.1. Taxonomy (NCBI): domain Eukaryota; kingdom Metazoa; phylum Chordata; class Mammalia; order Rodentia; family Caviidae; genus Cavia; species Cavia porcellus. Next base: position 100,758 of record NW_026947784.1, read on the forward strand.
ATGCCAGTCGGTTGGGTGAGGTCCATACAGGGCCTCATACCCTTTGATATTGAAACAATATGCAGTGGTTTTTCTCATTCCACCAACTCAAAAATCAGAGAAAATGTGCTTATTGTAAGTGACTCATAGGGTGGACTCACATATGCAAAGAACATGACAACAGTAAATGTACTGCATAATACCACTAATCCCACCGCAGTGCAGGTTAAGGCCATGCAAAGCTAGGTGGATCCCAAGGATTCCCATCACTGCATGAGCAGGTCCTGCTTCAGGGAATCAAACGCACAAAACTCCAGGCAGGCCCATTACTTTTTTTTTTCATTTTTTTATTTAAAGAAAGAAAACAAAATTAAAAGAAACAAAATACAAAAAAGCAAAAAGGTAAAGAATATATAATTCCAAAAAATTAACATCATAACATCACTAGTTGATACATTACTTATTGTTGTCTTAAAAATAGTTGTTAAAGTTACAAAAACAAAGCATAAAAAGTCGCTGAACACTGAAACATTGACAGTGCAAACCCTCCTGTTCAGTGATCTAACAGAAATTTAGTAATATGGTCATCTATCTTACATACTATACATACCATTATATCCTTTAGAGCACTTTTCTTCCCTTTCTTTTTTATAATATCTATTATACTTTTTTGGGAACCATTACTTTGTCAGTTTTTATTATTTTTTACACTAGAGAGACAATGTGACATTTTCTAATGTGAGTCTTATTTATTTTACTAATGAGAATATTCTTATTACCTTCATTTACCTATAAAGGCCCCAGGATCTTCCTTTTCTATAACTGAGTAGTATTCCATTGTGTAAAAATACAATTTTTTCATCCACTTGTGGTTGATGGGCAGTTTGGTTGTTTCCAAGATTTAACTATCACAACTGTGCTCCACATATGGGTGCACATATATCACTGTGACATGATATTTTCAATTTTTCCGGGAAAATACCCAGGAATGGAATAGCTGGATTAAATGAAACTTCCATCCTAGTTTTTTGAGGAATTTCCACACTGATTTTGATAGTGCTTTCACGAGTCTGCATTCCCACTAACAGTGGAAAAGTTCCTTTTTCCCTTCATGTTCATCAACATTTGTTTCAGTTTATTTTTGATGGCAGCCATTCTTCCCAGAGTAAGATGAAACCTCAGTGCTGTATTAATTTGCATTCATCAAATCACCAGTTATGGTGAACATTTCTTCATATATTTGTTTGCCATTTGTATATCTTCATCTTAGAACTGTGTGCTCATCTCTGATGTTCATTTTTGGAAAGGGTCTTTGATGTTTTTCAATTCTTTATATGTTCTGCATTTAAGTCCTGTGTCTTATATCCAGATGCTTTCTCAATATGATAGGGTTTTTTTTTTCTCCCTTGTCTGATTTCTTTTGAAGTATAAAAACTTTTAGTAATATGACATCTTAGTTGTTGATTCTTTGAAATATTTCCTATGCACTTTGTGTTTTATTCATGAATTCTCAGTCTACACCTATATCTCCAAGATTTCTACCTACCTTGTCCTCCAGTAGATTTTTGTTTCTTTTTAAATATTTAGATCCTTTATCCACTTGGACTTAAGTTTAGTGTATGGTGATAGTTATGGGTCTAGTTTCAGTCTTTGGCATGTAAACTCAATGTTTCCAACAGCATTTATATATGAGGCTAACTTTTTCCAGTGAACATGTTTAGCCCCTTTGACAAATGTAAGGTGGCTCTGTGTCTTTGTAGCAGTGTTCACATCTTCTAATCTGTTCCATTGATCCTCAGGTCTATTTCTTTGCCAATACCATGCTAATTTTATTACTGTGGCTTTGTAGTATAGTTTCAAGTCAGGAATTGAGATGCCTCCTGTCTTTCTTTTGTTGCTAAGAATTGTCTTTGTTATTCTAGTTTTCTTCTGTTATCAGATGAGTTTTAGAAATATTTTCTCTGGATCTGTAAATATATTAATGATGATTTGATTGGGATTGCATTGAATCTGTGTAAGAGTTTTGGAAGTATGTCCATTTTCTCAATGTTGGTTCTTCCTAACCAACAGGAAGAAATATCCTTTCATTTTCTAAAATTCTCTTGAATCTCCATTTTCAGAGTAGTATAATTTTCAGCATATAGTTCTTTCACATTCTTAGTTGATTCCTAAGTATTTCATTTTTTCAGATGCTACTATGAAACGCTATATTTCCATAACTTTTCTCTCATGGAGTTTTTTGTTTGTGTGTAGGAATGCTATTGATTTTTGAGTGTTGACTTTGTATCCAACTATGCTGCTGAATTTATTACCTCTAGTAGTCTTTCAATGGAGTTTTTGGTGTCTTCTATGTAGAGTATCATGTTGTCTTCAAATAATGATAACTTCCTCTTTTCCTACTTTTTACTCGTTTTATTTCTCACTCTTGTCTGATTGCTCTGGCTATTATTTCCAGAAGTATATTAAATAGGAGTGGTGATAGTGGACATCCTTGTCTTGTTCCTGATTTTAGTGTGAAGCCTTTCAGTTTTGTTCATTTAGTATAAAATTGGCTGTAGGTTTGTCATAAATTGTCTTTATGAAATTGAGGTACATAATGTCTATTCTGAATTACTGTAGGGCATTATCATGAACAGGTGTTTATTTATTTATTTTATGTATTTATTTTCCATTTTTATATCTTCATCTGAGAACTAGTGCTCACCTCTGATGCCCACTTTTGGAAAGGGTCTTTGAATTTGGGGGCTTGAAATTTTTCAATTCTTTATATGTTCTGCATAGAAGTCCTTTGTCTTATATCCAGATTCTTTCTGACTCTGTGGGGTTTTTTTTTTCACTTTGTTTGATATATGTTTAAGTACAAAAACTTTTTAGTAATATGAGATCCTAGTTGTTGATTCTTTGAAGTATTTCTTGTGTAGTTGTGTTTTATTCATGAATTCTCTGCCTACTCCTATGACTTCAAGATTTCTACCTACCATGTCATCCAGTAAAATTTTGTTTCTTTTTTAGTATCAAGATCCTTGATCCATTTTGACTTTAGTTTAGTATATGGTGATAAATATGGGTCTAGTTTCAGTCTTTGGCATGTAAACTTAAATTGAGTTTCCAACAGCATTTATATATGTGGCTATCTTTTTCCAGTGAACATGTTTAGCCCCTTTGACAAATGTAAGGTGGCTCTGTGTCTTTGTAGTAGTGTTTGCATCTTCTAATCTGTTCCTTTGATCCTCATGTCTATTTCCTTGACAATACCATGCTGATTTTATTACTGTGGCTTTGTAGTATAGTTTCAAGTCAGGAATTGAGATGCCTCCTGTTTTTCCATTGTTGCCCAGAAATGCTTTTGTTATTCTAGGTTTCTTCCATTACCAGATGAATTTCAGAAATAATTTCTCTAGATCTGAAAGTAATGATATTTTGATTGGGATTGCATTGAATATGTATAACAGTTTTGGAAGTATGGCCATTTTCACAAAATTGACTCTTCCTAACCAAGAGCAAGAAATATCCTTCCATTTTCCAATATCCTCTTGAATCTCCATTATCCGAGTAGTATAATTTTCAGCATACAGGACTTTTACATTCTTAGTTAGGTTGATTTCTAAGTATTTCATTTTTTTAGATGCTGTTGTGAAAGGCTACATTTCCGTAATTTCTCTCTCATGGAGTTTTTTGTGTACAGGGATGTTATTGTTTTGTGAATGTTGACTTTGTATCCAGCTATTCTGCTTAATTTGTTTAAATTGTTTGTTACCCCTGTAGTCTTTCAATTGAGATTTTGGGGTCTTCTATGTAGAGTATCATGTCATCTGCAAATAATGATAATTTAACTTCTTCTTTCCCTATTTTTATTCCTTTTATTTCTCCCTCTTGTCTGATTGCTCTGGCTCATATTTCCAGAACTATATTGACTAGGAGTGGTGGTAATGGACATCATTGTCTTGTTCCTGATTTTAGTGTGAAGCCTTTCAGTTTTTGTCCATTTAGTATAACATTGGATGTAGGTTTGTAATAAATGGTGTTTATGACATTGAGGAATATAGCATCTATTCTGAGTTACTGTAGTTTTTTTTTATCATGAACAGGTGTTGTATGTTATCAGAAGCCTTTTCTGCATGCATTGCGATGATTACATGATTTTTATTTTTGGCTCTGTTGATGTGATGTATTACATTCACTGATTTGTGTATGTGGAATAAATCCCTGCATTCCTGGAATAAATCCTACTTGGTTATGTTGTATAATCTTCTTGATGATTTGCTTTATTATATTTGGCTATATTTTATTGAGAATCTTTGCATCAATGTTTATTAGTGAGATAAGTCTATATTTTGCTATTTGGTTGGATCTCTCTCTGGTTTTGATATCAGAGTGAAACTTGCTTCCAAGAATGAGTTAGGGAGAACTGCTTCTCTTTCAATTTCATCTAAGAGTTGAAGGAGTATTGGAGTCAGATCTTCTCTGAATTTCTTATGGAATTGAGCCCTGAATCCAGCAGGATCTGGGCTTTTCTTTGTTGGTAAGTTTTTAATCATCGTTTTGATTAAAGAAGCTGATATTGGGTTATTCAAAATTGGTATATATTCTTGATTGAGCATTGATATGTCACTTGTTTCTAGAAATCTATTTCTTCTGTTTTCCACCCTATGTGAGTAGAGATGCTCAAAGTAGGTGTTCATGATGTTTTCAATTTCCATGGGATGTATAGTGATTTCTCTTTTCAGTCTTTATTGTGTGTGTTTTTGCTTGATAAGCTTGGCTAGATTTTTATCAATTTTATTCTCTCAAAAAACCAATTCATTGATTCATTTATTCTTTATACTGTTTTTTGTTTCAATTTCATTAATTTCTTCTCTAATTTTTAAAATTTCCACTCTTCTATGAAAGTTGGGTTTGATTTGCTGTTCCTTTTCTAGAAGCTTGAGATGTAGCATTAGGTTATTTATTTGTGTTCATTCCATTTTCTTGATGTGACTACTTATTACTATGCATTTCCCACTTAGGACTGCTTTGTGTACCATAGGTTGTGGTATGTCATTCTGCATTTTTATTGTATTATAAGTATGGTTTTATTTCTTCTTTAATTTCATCTGTAACCCATTGGTTGTTCAGAAGTTTGTTATTTAGTATCCATGTATTTATGCATGTTTTCCAGACTTTTTGCCACTGATTTCCAATTTTAGTGCACTATGGTCCCATAATGCTCATGGGATAATTTCTCTCCATTTGCATTCACTTAAAAGTATTTTATGGGATAATATATGGTCTATTTTGGAGAACATCCCATGTAGAGCTGAGAAGAATGTATGTTGTGATGTGGTTGAGTGCAATACTATGTAAACATCCACTAAGCCCATTCACTCACAGTATGATTTAGTTCTGTTATTTCTTTGCTGACTTTTTGTCTAGTTGATCTATCTCTTTGTGACAGTGGAGTGTTAAGGTTTACTATTGCAATTGTGTTCTTGTTTGTTTAGTTCTTCTTGTCCATTAGGATTTATCTTACATAGTTGCGTGCTTCTATATTTGGTGCATATATACTTACAGTTGTTAGTACTTCCTGTTGTACTTTTCAATATACAAGTATGTAGTGGCCTTTGTTAACTCTTTTAATCATTTTAGGTTTGAAATTCATTTGTCTGCAAACAGAATATCTACCCGAGCTCTTTTCTGGTTTTCTGTTGCATGGAAACTTTTTCCATTCTTTGATTTTTAATCTGAGTTTCTTTTTGAGTCAGATGTGTTTCTTTTATGCAGCGTATTGTGGGATTCTATTTCTTGATCCATTCTGTAAACTTGTTTCTTTTGATGGGTGAGTTGAGCCCATTTACATTTATGGATATCACTGATATGTGCTGGCTTGAATTTGCCATATTGTGTTCCTGTTTTTGGCTTCCTGCTTTCCTCCATTGTTTAGTTTTCTGTTCAGCCTGGTGGTTTCTTTCTGTTGTTCTGGAGATTGTGGTCATTTTTATCTCTATCTAACATGTCTTTCAGTATTCTTTCTAGGGTTGGTTTGGTGGAACTGAATTTCTTCAGTTGTTCTTTATCATGGAACTATTTGTTTCTCCATTAAATTTGAATGAAAGTTTTGCTGGATACGTCATTCTGGGCTGAAAGTTGTTTTCTTGTAGGGCATGAAATACTTCACACCAAGTTGATCCTTAACCTGAAGACTTGTGCTGAAAATTCTACTGTGATTCTAAGAAGCTTTCCTCGATAGATGAGTTGTGTCTTTTTTTCTAACAGTTTTCAGTATTTTGTTTCTATGCTGTGTGTCTCAATCTTAATTATTATATATCTGGGTGTAGATTTATGTTGGTTGTGACTGTTTGACAGTCTGTATGCATCACTTTTTTGTATATCAGACTTTTACAACCTTTGGGAAATGTACTAGTATTATTTCTCTGAATAGTTTAGTTACGTCATTAGTATCAACTCCTGTACCTTCACTGATGTCTATTACTGTTATGTTTCTCTTCACATCATCTTGAAGCTACTGAATTGTTATTTCATGTTGCTCTGTTGTTTTTAGAAGTTCTACCCTATCATGATCACTATGTATGACACTGTCCTCAAGCTATCTTCAGATTCTTATAAATAGCTTTACCAGCTTTCAATAGTTTTTTGTCTTGGATATCTCTTTGCACTTGTTTCATGGATTCTGCTTATTTTCTACATTATTCATTCAAAGTTTCAATCAACTTCCCATGCTCTTGTCTTTTTTAAAATCTATTTCTTCTCTAGCTATGTTGTGCAACTAGTTTAATAAGGTTAGTATTTCTGTCTTTACATTGGATATTCTTTCTAATTTGATTTCCACTATAGCCTCATGGATTTCTCTCTTTACTTCAGTTGCTATCTTTCCAGAGATTTCTGGTATATGACTTTTAAGATCCTCTATTTCAGTTTTACCTGTACTTGCCCCTGATTGACTAGATGTTTGAGATAGCATTTTGCCAATTCACCCTGTCATTCACATCCTTTGGGTACATATTTGGTCTTTCAATCCCAACACAGTGTGGATTTTAGAGTCCTATTGTGTGGTTGATGTTTGTGTAATTGCTGGGTACCAAAATGAAGAGGAGAGCCCATCACCTGAATTCCTCCTGCCAGGCCTGTTTTGTGAGTCCTTTATTCTTCCTGGAATAACTAGCCTAAATGAATAGATCTAGGCAAACTTTTAGTTCTTGCTATTGCTATGTCTTTAGGTTGTTGCAGGTCACCAGATCTCCCTGTCTATAGTGTTTGTGTCAGCTGAGGCCCTATTGTGTCACTGGGTGTTTTATAAGCTCTTTTAATTTTCTCCAAGTGAGGTGAGGTCTTATTGGTACACTCCTCAACTTGTCTGCTGTTCTCTGTGTGGAGTGTTACTCACTCTCTTGCCAGGTTTGCAGAGGGCTTGTATTTGGGGGGAGCTTCATTTCTGTTCCTATTTACCTACTGCAGACCTTTATTTTAGGGGCACACTCACCACACTAACTGGAGCCTGCTGACAGCTTCTGTTTGTGTGAAGGGTTCCTGTGTCTCTCATTGAGCCAGCATGGTAATCCACTGTAGTCCAAGGTTTTAGGAGAAAGGGTCAGAGCCTAAGGTCAACTGTAATACTAAGTCCAGGAAGTGGGGGAGTTTCTGACTGTGTGGGCCTGAGTGGCAGTCCAGTGTGTCCTTGGTTGTGAGGTTGTGGGGCAGACCCATGGTGGCAGTCCGGGAGTCTCAGGTGAACATCCATTTATTGTAAGGCCTCTTGTTCTTGTCTCTGTTGGTCAGAGGTATAAATGCCATATTCTACATGAAAGACACTGCAAGTAACTTGTTGGGCTATGGTTCCCAAATCAAGGCTCATGTGGTTTTGCAAAACCAACTTTCACATTTGAGAAGTTTCATCCATGAGCAACACCAGGCCTAGCAAGTAAAGTTAATGGCATGGGCCCTGCATTAACATGGGTTTAGGTCCATGATTTTTGTCCTTGGTAGCAACACAGCCACCAGAGAAAACCACCAGGCCATCTGTACAATATGGTGGCACCTATAGAACAGTTTCACAATATTGCAGTGTGTCCATAATAATGGGTTTGATGGTGTCGTGGATATATGGGAATACCCAGGTGGTATCCTGGTCAGTGTAGGAATAGTTATTGTCAGCCCTAGCTGACACAGACTTAAGAGTCTTCCACAGTAAGCCAATCAGTGGGCACCACCCTGATGAGCTTGTTGCCACCCCAAATGTCTGTATCATTTTTCAGTGATACACAGTTACACAGGTGAAGATATATCCACACCACAATGGGGTGCTGCAATGCTGCATTTACCTATAGAATAAAAGTGGAGCTGCATCCAGTTATGCTCCTTAGTTCCCTGTTATCCATCCCCAGACACTGTACATAACAGACGCAAGGCCCTGTGGTGTGGTCATGCTCCCCATATCAGCACGTTGCTGGTCTGGCATCTATGATCGCAGGCTGCTGCTGTCAACAAGTTTATCAAATTCTGCTTATCTGCTCACAGGTTGTCCTTTTCACATTCTGTAGAACTTGTCACATAGAGGCAGTGCTGGCTAGAATCAATTTGGCACATCTGCTGTGGGCTCAACTTTGTGTTATCAGCCCCATTTTCCCATAGCTATAACACCCATGTTGGGACAGTTTCACTCACATTGTAATTCAAGTGTTTCACTAGCTCCCATATTCCAGGGCTATACCGATTGTATAGGTATATCATGGGTAGAGAGGAGTAGTCCCTCAAGTCCATCTCCTTGGTCTAGGGGCTCCTCCACCTCAACCTTCTGTCAAATAGCAGGTGTGAGGTAACTCACAGAGACTGTCCTGGTCATGGGGCCTTAACCTCAGAAGGAGGCGGAGCTCGCTGGTTCATGCAGTGTGATTTCAGCAGGAGCCTGCAGTGATTCGAGGGCTTCTGTGGGATCCACATGTCTATCACTTCTGAAGGCCTTCAACATGCTCTTGGGAGTCGTATGGACCCTTCCCAGTCTGTACATGTCTCTTAACATTATCAGTAATCAGGTAAGTGAATATTCATCTCACAAGGAAAAACCTTGTTCATGTATTGAAGAGCACTAATAGCCGACTTTTGTTTTAGTTCAAAGTATACTGGTATTGGTGAGGAAGGAGACTCCTTTTGCATTGCTAGTGGTATATTCACTTCAGAAATCATTTTGGTAGTTAATGTAACAGTAGCACATCTGACTACCTTAACTTTCTGTGCATCCATTCCTATGTCATGAAGAGAATTTCACAAGATATTCACATCAGCTTTGTTTTTATAACTGAAAACTACAATGTGAATATCCAATAACATCTAAATGAATAAAGAAACTACAGCAAGCTATGAATTGAAATTCTAATAAAAAATATAAAAACACTGAACAGTAACCTCAGAATGATTGATTGGTGAAAGAAGGCAGAGAGGACAAATTTTGTCCAGTCATTACATACATTTGCAAAATATTAAAGGATACAAGGCAGGTCAGTCTGTGCCTATCTGATACATGATATAATACTCTGTTCTAATAAGAGTTGCTGTGGATCAGGAATCCCGGATGATTTTCTGAGGCTGCTACCATAGTAGTTTATTGCACAGAGCTACATACTCAGTGAACATGCCACTCAGGCAGAATTTGCTCTCAGCCTTTATCCTTTGTCTACAGGAAGGACTCACGACAAAAGCCTAATGTCTTATCTGTCTGGTTTCCCTTTTCTCACTCAACGTTCATCAGCCTCTCCTCAGGGAAGCTGCAGAGATAGTAGTGACTTCTTTGGAGCCAGAGATCCAGAGAGGAACAAAACAAAACAAAACAAAACAAAACAAAAAAAACACCATACTGGGGAGAACAAAGGAAAAGATCAGGAGATTGGTCACAGTTATTTTGTGTGAACCTAAGTAGTACCATCATATAAACTCTGCCATATTCAGTTATTTAAGAGTGAGTCAGGAGCTGGGGAGAGAGCTCATGATACAATACTTGCTTACCATGCATGAGGCCCTGGGCTCAATTTCAGCACTGCTAATGCAAAATTAAATAATAATAATAATAACAATATGACACAAAGTTAGGACCATAGGGCTGGGGATTTAGCTCAGTGGCATAAGCACCTGCCTGGCAAGCAGGCAGTTGTGAGTTTGATCCCCGGGATCGATATAAAGGAAAAAGACAAAAAAAAAAGTTAGGACCATAATATAGGGAAGAGGCTACTCAGGATATCACAAGATGAACTTTCAGCTACTGAGTAGGAGCACAGGTCATAGGCCTGGTGGCTCACACAGGTGTGAATATAGGAGCTATGGACTTAGATATGGGGATGTAGCTCCATGCATAGTGCTTGCTCAGCCTGTATGAAGTCCTGATTTGAGTCCACAGCACCAATACATAGAAGAAATTGAGATGCCTAGGGAAAATATGGATGGCCCACATGCTCCACAAAGAAATCATGCAGGAAAATAGGGAAAATATGAATCAATGCATTTTCACACCCTCATGAAGCCACGAGGGAAACGTCCAGGAGACGAGTCTCATTTCTATGACCACACAGCAAGAGCCAGCATTGTGTGCACTGTGTTCCACCTCCATCCTACCCTTTACTGGATTTCACTTCTAATTCTGTGCTCTATGTATATGTGACACCAGCCCACAGATTTTACAAATGTTATCTCACATCACTGATGATGTTCCCAGGTGGCAGATGCCAGGATGACCTTCATAAAGTACACTAACACATTGGAAGCTCCTGGGAGGCATGGTGTCTTGTCAAGGTTGACATAAGAAACCAGAAAAACAAGTTTTATCCAAACCCCTGACATTTGCATCAGAGCTGAGACCCTGCCCGCACTGCTGGTTTTCTTAGCCATGGGAATATTTGCATCCTGCCAAGGATCCATCACTTCGATGATGAAGTTGTTGTTTATTGTGAAGGACAATGGAGAGTTATTCTGTGGGATTCCCTATTATCCAGAGCAGGAATTTCTGTGAGATATCATGGTCCACACAGAAATCATGCAGGAAGGTGGTGGATGCATTTTTATTATCAATTTACTAGGCTCTGATAGATGTAATGACCAAATTAAATATAAACACTGTTGTCTTGTGCTTTAATGTTGTACAGGCCACAGTCACCCTGGAGAGAACACCATGTAATACCCACATTACTGTGAATGTGCCTAACATCCTGGCCTCTGTACATCTGAACACATAAAAGTTAGTTCGTCTAAGGCACACAGAATGAAGTGATGCATCATTACATAAACTGAAGGTGGAGGAAAGGCAGGCAGAACCCATACTCTCTGTCCACTCACTTTGCAGATATTTATAGTACAGCACCCCTGTAGAGTGACCATGAGTAGAGTAACACTGCAGACACCACTCTTGCTCAGAAACAACAGGCCCCAAGGGTTAGAAAGGGAGGTGTATGTCAGGCTTCCCTGAAGGAGGGAGGACAGGTGGTCACAGCACTATTAGGGACTTCTGTCAGCAGGTGAGGACCAACTGGGCCAGCACTACCTCATTCAAGGCAAAGAAAAGGCTGGGGCAGGGCTCTGCAACTGCAGCAGGAGGTTGATGTACAAATCTATAAGATGCCCAGTTGAGTTAGGCCAACCTGAGCTCACTGAAAATGAGAACTGAAGTCAGAAGGGTTTGGCCTGGGTCTGTGGGCCTCTGGGGAGTGCATGGGACACTTTAGACAGGCAAAGACTCCAAGATTTGGTGCCTCCTGCAACACTGAGACATGCAGAAGTGAGTGGGTCAAAGAAGAATGGGAAGCTTTCCTGAGGTGGCTTTGTGCACAGACCTGTCTGTGCCAGGCACTGGGAAGTTCTATGGCCTGCAAGGAACAAGGATAGTTGGTGATTTTTCTCCTTCTGCTGACATAGTGTAGTACCTAACTGAGCTCAAGTCCCACATGCAGAGTTTATGCTAGATCCATCTCCAGTGACCTCACCAGCTTTTGGATCAAAGTGAAAACTAAGGCCAGGCACCCTGTCTTGAGGATCTCTAGAGCTGAGGCTTTTACTGGCTTCATAGCAATCATCCTGAACTCAACTTAGGGCCAATCCTGCAAAGCACCTGCCTTTCCTTTCCCCTCTCCTTGTACACCTTGTATTATTTTCAGTTTACATTTGTACTACTAAGTCTGTAATTCTTCTAGACATTAAATTCTAGTACAATTTACCTTTAAATATAAGATACCGTTTGTTTCATCATGTTCAATTCAGTAGCATATAAGTACATCATCTATTTGTACAATTTCCACATCTGTTGATTTCTAGCTCTCTACTCAATTTTGAACCCACCCATACCCCTGTCCTCTCCTGCTATACCCCACCCTCCTCTGACCTTTTTCTCACTGCAATTTAGTATTCTGGGTCTTTAATAATCATTTATCAGATTCTGTTCAGTCAAATTTTACTGAAAGACACTGGCTGCTGTTGCTCTTTGATAGAAGAGAAAACCCCAGGGAGACAATTCTATCAGGAAAATGTAGAGACCATTGTGTATCTACTCATCTTTTCATTTTGGAAAAGTGTTCCCATGACTTCAGTGATAGAAGGGAGCTAGAAAGGTCTGATTCATTGCATTTGAAAAACAGAAACAAGTATAATGTAGAAACTACAACAAGAAACCTTTCCTTACAAGCCATAGTCAGACAGAGAGTTTGTGATACAGGTGTAAAAGAGGTGTCATGAGTTCATTCTGTGAGATTATAAATCAAAAGAGAATCACAACAAGTGACCAACAAGGGCAGAAAACACTGAACCTCCAAAGCTGATTCATGCAGGCACACATCCCTGATATGTGCTGTGTCTCCATCTGATGGCAGGTTTTAAGACAGGTGCTGAACAGCACTGGGGAGAACATAGGGGGCAAAGCAGAGCCCCATCTGGCAGCTCCCATCAGAGTGCTATGACTTACAGAGGTTTATGACTTACAGAGAGTTGCACAACTTTGCAAGACTTCTTTTCAGGAGTTTGATTCACAGCTGTTTAAAGCAGGAAGAAACTGGGACCATCCGTATCTTCCATGTAAAGGGTATGGGGCATCAGTGTGGTCCACAGGATGCAGGGAAAGCTGGGTGGATGCTGAGATTGGTCTCCCTGGGTCCACAGGAAAAGAAGCCAAGGAATCTGATCATGAAATAATACATGGGTGTGAGAATAAAAATCTTGGATTTCAAAGTGAAATGTCTCTGACAGTATGGAGTTCTGTCCTAGATCCCAGATCTCCCAAACTAGTTTATGGTGGAGGTTAAATAAAAAGTGAGAAATTATATGATTTGTAGGGCTCCACTTTGAGGGTAAAGACAAAGGATTCTCTGTGTCAATCCACTTACATTAGGACCAAGGACAAAGGGCAGAGAAACTGAGGAAAGTACAAGCAGTGAGCAGAACCTTGGGAGTCACTTCAAGGATGTCTGCAAGTAATGAATCAAGTCAATTCATTAGCACCGTCTTATCATGAAGACATGGTATAAATGAGACTGTAGGAGTAATCTTTGCATCTTCAGTGTCTACCTAATTAATTGGTGTTGGAGCCAGACTGTCTACAGCTGTAGCCTTATCATGCCTTTTGAAGTATCTCTGGCCTCACAAGCCACTACAGGCCTCATCCAGGATCTGTGATTCATAGAGGATCACTTACCATGAATCAGCTCCCATCTCCAGCCAAGGGGCCTGGGCCTCGGACAGATTCACAGCTAAACATAGAAAGCCAATTAGTAAAATTTAAATCTTGCTCAGAGTCACTTCACCTCCTAGTGGTTTCCAACATGACATCAAGGTGCATCCACACATAGGCATATAAGAATCTATGTCCAAGAATGGTGTCTCAGCACTGTAGTTCCTTCTGGTGACCCTGGATCAAAATACAAAAGAATTTTAAAACAGAAGTTAGTCTAGTTCAGTGCAAGGCCCTTGTCACAGTTTATGTCTGTGGCCCCCAGGCCTCATGAATTTATATTATGCATTTGTGACTGGTTCATTGTTTATCCCTTGGACTGGGGGTGTGAGTGCTACACTGACCTAGGGGTAGAGCCAGGATGTGATGTAATGGCAGAAAGAAAGCCTGTCTTGCTCTTTTGCCTGTTTCCTCCTTGCTGTTTGCAGCAGCCATGAACCTTGGCCCTGCCATGCCAGCCTGCCTTAAAGCCAACTGAGTATGGACTGAAACTTCCAAAAATTGTAAGAAATAAACCTTTCCTTTCCCAACTTTTGGCATCAGGTATTTTGTCTCAGCAATCAGTATAAAGTAACTAAGACAGCCCTGCATTCAATTCCTAGAATTCAGTTAAGGAAAAAACAAACAAACAAAAAAACCAAAAAAACTGGGAGCAAGGGGAAGGCCTGCAGAGTACCACTGCTTGGGCTTTCTGAAGAGCAATGTGCCCCAAGTACCTTGAGCCTTCACACCTTTCTTTGGCAGTCTGATTTTAAAAAATGATCAGTTCCACGAGGGATGGTGAAAGGAGGATGTTCACCCAAGAATACAAAATCTCAGTCACGGTGGAGAAGAAATTTTGAATTCTCTACCAAACATTATGGTGCTCACAGTTAATAAGAAGGACAGCTTTCAAAACTGCTAACCAATGGGATTTGCAGTCCTAGTCACTGTGAAGGAATTTGTAGATTAGTAAGGTGGTAGGTACATTAACTAGATTGATTCTTTCTACAAAGGAGCCATAGATTAAAGGCACATTTTTATCCCATAAATATACACAATTATTGTGAATTTCTAAGTAAGGATAGCCTGTACCTATACTCCCAGCACTCTGGGAGGACCACAAGTTTAAACCCAACCTGTGGAATTGAGTGAGTTATATAGACCCTGTCTCAAAAATAAAAATAAAAAAATAAAAACAAATTTTAAAAATGCAGGGGCATATAGCTCATGCAGAAATCCCCAGAATATAAACTGCATAATACAAAACTGCATACTTCATACTAGTTTCGTACTATGCAGTTTTAGAATATATAGTTATATAAAGTATACTATAGTATATAAATATACTATAGTTTCATAGTATATAAACTGCATAGTATGAAATCTTTAATCTATTTATAAGGGTTTTCATATTTTCTTTATTAGTATCTACTTGTGCTACATTAAAATAAGAAGAAAAAGTGTTTGTTCATTTTGTTCTGAAATAAGGTCCTGCTTTGTACTGCAGCCTGACCTTGAACTCACCAAGTATTTCAGGCTAGCTTGGCACTCCCTGTTGATGCACCTGTCTAACCCTCCAGAGTGCTGGGATTACATGCATGAACCACCATGCCCAGCAAGAAAATGTTATTTTAATTTTATTTTAAAGAGAATGAAACCAAATGAAACAAAACAGAATAGAGTCAATCAAAAACAAAGACGAATATGGTACATCACTTAAAAAAAAAATACAACAGTAGGTTGTGTGGCCTGTCTCTCAGTCTGCACAGAAAATGACTCAACATCTTTCTGAACTCCAAATTTTCTAAGATAATTGGACAAATACCTAGATTTTGAAAGATGTAAACATGGCTTGTTTAGGCACATGAATGTCAAGTGTCAGGGAATGAACAGAGAACTGTGAATTAGTATTTCCAAATTCTGGAATTTATCCCAAGAAAAAAATGATATATGCTCAATGCAATTTTTCTAAGAGGAACTAGACTTTTGTACATGGTCAGTAACAGGATAACTAAGTAAACCTCTACCTATTCATATAATATAAATATTCAACACTATGCAAATATATAAATGATATGAGCAGAACTGGGTAGTAATGGTTAGAGACAGCCAAATATGGGCAAGATGGGTATTCTGTAGCAAGGTTCAATTATGTGGGTGAATTATTTTTATTTGTGGATTTAAATTTTTAAACCCTACTGATCACACTTTGCCTTGTTGTCAAAGCCCCATTCTGCATTCAGTCTCCTCACAAAACCTAAACACCCAAGTGTCACCAATATTAAAAGAAGCAGAAACCCCTTATCAATGGAAGGGACTTGAGCCAAAGCATGTGCAGGTAGAATAATAACTGCTATCTTACTGTAATATCTTGGTCCTCTCTCAGTCTCGGCAGGGAGGAGCTCGGTGTGAAATGAAATCGTCGTTTGGGGGTAAATGTCCCTGGCTCAGTACAGCCAGGCTCAATGACAGCAGAGGCCATGTGAGACCTGAGCCGCCTCCCCCAGGTCCCACACCAGGGCTGGGCTCCCAGCAGCGCCTGGCAGGCCCAGGGACTCCGGGCTGTGCGCCAGGCCTGGCTGTGCCGACCCCTGAAGGAGAGGAGGGAGGAAGGGAGAGTGGGGCCTTGCTGGCTGAGGCCAGGTCGACCCCAGAGCCATGCCCTCTGCCCTGGGCCCGCGACCCCGCCTGCAGGACTCCCCGAGGCACCTGCGCCCCCTAACCTCGGGGCCACCAGGCCGCGCCGCCCCTCACAGCTGGCTCCCGCCCGCCTACCTGGCCGAGACCCCAGCCTCCGCCCCGCCGCAGGCTAGGCCGCTGAAGAAAGTGTGTTCAGGTCTCCTGAGGGCTTCTCTAGCGGCAAAATGGCGACTCCGTGCACAAGACAGGCATCCACTGTGAAGGCGAAGCCAGGGACAGCGCGGGACTGAGTGGGATGTGCAGGCGCAAGGCGAGGGACAGTCCGTAGGCATGGCGCGCGCAGGTTGGACCAGGTGGAGTGTAATATTCGCTTGAGGCCAGTGGCGGGGCTCAGCCGCTTGGGAGGCGGGGCAAGGGGCGTGGCCAGAAAGTTGGGACCCAATAGGTATGTAGTCCTCCTGTGGTGCGGGGGGGTGGGGAGGTGGGGGGGATGAGGAAGGGGGCGTGGCATTGGGGGTTGAGTCAGGCTGAAGCAAGGTGTGGTTGCAGGTCTCTGAGGAGGCTTGTGGGAGACTCTGAGCCCCAGGCCTGCTATGACAGGAAGCAGAGAGTGGACTGAGTCTAAGGCTTGGAATTTATGGATGTCTGGACTCAAATCTTCCCAGGACTGACACCTTTGGCACACTGCTTCTCTTCTAGGAGCCTCAATTTCCACTATTGTTATTCTCCTATTATTTCATTTTGAAACACTGTGGGGTTTTTTCCATTAAAAAACAAACCGTTATGAATGGCAATCATCATCTCTTGGCACTGCTGTGAACATCCAATGAAGAGATCTTCCCATGGTTCCTAGCATATAGCAGGTGCTCAGATACAATTGTTATTTGTGTTGTTGCCCTTCTTTTATTACAGAGAAATGAGTGCTTTCGGTATCCATTGTCTGACTTCTTTATATCTTAAAAGTATCTTTATATGGGGGCTGGGGATTTAGCTCAGAGGCATAAGCACCTGCCTTGCAATTAGGTGGTGGTGAGTTTCGATCCCTGGTACTGATTTAAAAAAAGTATCTTTACATGTTAATATAACATATTAATACGTAACACTTATAGGTGTCAGGCCAGGGCTCCTTTGAGACGCTTTACATATGTTAATTCTTACAAGAGTGTGAGTTAGGAATTATCTTCATTTCCATAGCTGTGTGAGCCTAGACACCAACATTAAATACGTTTTCCAATTACAAAGCAGTGGACAGAATTTTAACCCAATGGGCCCAACACCAACATCTCTGTTAACTAACCCATAATTACCACAGAACCACTGCAGTTCTGCTTTGTATTTTTCACATGAGTGAGGCATGAAATTGTTCATGGGAGGTTGCACAAGTGGCTAGTGGTAGTTTGTGTCAGGGTTCACTAGAGGATCAGATTTAATTTGTGTAGGTGACAGACAAAGGATTTACAAAGGAGGCTTAGGAAGGCCATCTGCAGAGTCAGGTGGAGAAGAATGCAAAAGGGCCAGGTGCTCATTGGAGATGCAAAAGATTCACTCACAAGCCTGAGGCCTGGAGCTCAAAGCAGAGTCCTGGGAGAGTCTCTGGCAGGAAGCAGAAGAACCTGTGCTAGGAGCCTGGAAATGACACCTAAGGTGATGGCAAGGACTTGAATTCTTCTGAAGAGGCAGAAGCCAGACTTTCTCCTTTCCCTTTTACTGCATCCAGGATGCAGACCTATTGGTTCCCCACCACACACAGAGATGGTCTTCCATCTTCAGTGAGTCAGTAATCCACACACAAACACAAAATTGTGATAAAACAATCAGCTAGGAGTTCTTTGTGTGTTTGTTGTCAGTTTTTTGAGACAGGATTTTGCTATGGAGTTCAGGCTGGCCTTAAACTCACTGTATTGCTCAAGATAATCTCAAACTCAGATTTTCCTGCCTCAGCCTCCTGAGTGCTAAGTTTACAGGTGTGCACCGCCACACCCAGTTCCTCCTGCATTTGAATGCACTTATTCCATCATTCTTGCCATTTTCTTCTAAATCAATTCTGGAAGTCCTCTTATGAGGATCTTTAGTTTTGCTTTTGTGGCTGCCTCAATGTCTTGAATCAGTTCAAACTGTTTACTTTTCATGGTCATTTTGATTTTGTAGAAGAGTCAGAAGTCACACGGTCCAGATCTGGTGAATCAGGTAGATAAGGGCACACCATAGTGTATTTATGAACTGTTCTTCCCATTGGATGTCACTCAGGAGCAGTTCTCACTATATTTTTATCTCAATTTGTAAAGACACTCACAAAAGAAGACTTCCAAACTGCTCCAAAAATTGCAAGAACAAATGGAGATGTGTGTTTGAAGCAAGCAGGTGTATTTTATTTGATTTATTTTCAGAATGTGTATTTTAAGGAAGGATTAATTAGTATGTATCTCTTATTGCAGTAAATGTAAAGAATTTGAATCCTAGCTGTATATTTTGATCAGCCCTTGTACTTCTTCCTTGAGGTTATTAATTAAACTTCTACATATTCAGTGTCATTTATACAAAATGATTGGGTCAAGCAGTGTTTTGAATTTCTGATTTTTTTATTTATTGAAGAACTTGCATAGACATAATAAGTTGTCTCTAGGATGGGACCCAAGTCTAAACATGAAATTTATTTATAGTTCATATATACTTCATACTCAGAGCCTGAAGATAATTTTATACGATATTTGTATTAATTTTGTGGTTAACATGTGTATTGTGTTGTTTCTCTGGTGTGGGAAACTGAAAATGTAGATAAGGACTAAAATAAAATAGATATTTGAACATTTTCTAATGAGAAGGGGAATTATGGATGAAGGAGGGAGAAAGGAAGAAGGGAAATGAAAAAAATGATGAGAAAAGAAGGAAACAAGCCTTCCATAAATAAGGAGGGGAAGGGAGTTGAAGGAAAGGTACAGGAATGGAAAAAAAAAAGATTCATATCATGTATGGTACAAATTTCCCACGATTAACATGATCATTATTTACATCTAAAATGTATCAATAATCTTAATTAAGTAACATTTTGTGTTTGAAACAAAATTTCTTTTTGTGGAATTTCTCAATTTGGCACTACATCTGTACTCAAAAGTTTTGGATTTTGAAGCATTTCAGACTTCAGATTTCAGACTAGGAATTTTCAGCCTATACTTGGATAGTGATTTGATAAATATCCCCCTACCTCAGTAGACCATAAACTTCATGCTGAGAGTATGAGAGCAGTCTCTTTGCCTCTACTGGTATCGTAGTTTATGTCAGTGCCCCTCCCAAGCATCATACAATAATGAATGTGGCCAAATCCAGTATTTCTGATTGGTTCATTGTCTAGCACTCAGATTGGTGGTATGAGTGCTACACCTGCTCAGGAGTGGAGCCAGCATACAGTGTACCAGAGGGAAGAAGGCGTGTCTCTCTCTTTTGCTGTTCATACTTGCTGTTTGCAGCCACGATTAACTGCTTCCCCACAACCATGTCACTTTGCCTTGGAGCCAACTGAGTATTGATTGAAACCTCTGACCTGTAAGAAATAAACCTTTCCTTCTTGCATGTTGGGTATCAGGTATTTTGTCTCAACAACCAATGAAAAGTAACTCACACAAATGGTAATCAGTGTTTCTCAATACCCAATCAATGCCTGACACAAGAATGGTGTGCTCTTGTTGACAGAAAGAAAACCAGCAGTAGCACACAATTATAGATTTGTATCACACAGAATTTCACTCCTTCCAAGGCTCTGCAGTGAAATGAGGTCTCATCAGTTTTCCTCTCTGTAGGCACTAAGCTTGTCGTTTCTTTTGCTTTATTATAGCAAATAATGCTCCTCTATCCATGTTCCATTCTCCCTATGGTCTTAAAAATCAATTGTAAGCTGTTATACAATCTCATGCTGGGCATGGAAGTCAGGACCTCCTGCATGCTAGGCAAGTGCTCTACCCTCAAGATACGTTCCAGTCCTCCCTTTCTTATTGCTGGACTTTAGGCCATGGGAATGTAATGCAGTTTTAGCCCCAAGCTGACTGAAGTTATTTGACAGGACACTGTAATCAATAACTACCCAACTGAGCCTAGTAAAATCAGAAAATTGAGTGCCAATTATAAAATTTTGCAACAAGGCACTGAGTTTGGGAACACTTTGTTGTACAACAATGGCTAATGAGCAAGATAGGAGCAAGAGAAGCACTATTCACAATAACCAAGTTAAGCAGTCTTGGTATGTGTCAGCAAGAGAATGGGCAAAGCAAACGTGCATGCACATGTGCACACATGCAGGCACACACACACACACACACACACACACACACACACACACCCTATTCAACCATAAAATAATGAAATCCAGTCACATGCAGAAAAATTCAGGGAAGTGGAGGATATAATGTTAAACAAAATAATTCAGA
Source organism: Cavia porcellus (assembly GCF_034190915.1). NCBI lineage: Eukaryota > Metazoa > Chordata > Mammalia > Rodentia > Caviidae > Cavia > Cavia porcellus. Next base: position 121,467 of record NW_026947784.1, read on the forward strand.
CAGACAAATACTGCATGTTTTCTCTCATATGTGAAAACTAAAAAATAAAGTAGAAGAGGGGCTATACAGGCCTGGGAGGAGAGTTAGGAGAGAGAGAGAAGATAGGAGAGGGGTTGACATACCTGACTAATACACAGTATATGTATATATGAAAATATCATAATGAATCTCCTTACTCTATACAACTAGTATGCGTCAATAATTATAATGTGTAAAAAAGAAAAGAGATGGAACAAATTTTAAAGCATGTGGGCAGGTACACACTAATGCATACATTGCTTAACCCCTTGCTAATCCCATGCACCTGGGGGGTTTGCAGATAATAGGAGTGCAGTGATTGCTGGGAAAACATCATTGGCTGTATTCAAGGCTGAGACACTTGCATGTGGAACATGAATGCAGAGGCCCAAGGCTAGGAAGCTCGCTATCATTTGATAGAAGGTCCCCTCCCCCCAAGTCATGTACTATAGCAAAAAGATCCCCTGCCTTCATATGGCAGGGAGGTAGCTGCCAGACACCAGGAACAGGGTCTACATGCTGAATCTCCTATTTTGGAAATGACCTTGAACAGACCTGGTCACTTTTCCACACTTAGTTTTCTCACTTACAAATGATCACTTATGTTAGCAGCAGTATAAAGACTGGAGGTGAGAATCAGTATTTTCATGGTGTTCATGAGTTAGAGGTGGCCAGAGGAAACTGTTTTGCAGCATCTTCTTCAGCCTTGCATCTTTAGCCGTCAAGGATGAAGAACAAGGCTCTTGTTTCCCTAAGGAAAAAAGAGGACAATAGGTTGTCCTGCAGTAGGAGTCAGTACAGGCTGAAATCAGGTCACCATGCTGGGGAGCTTTGAAGTTTCATCATTGAATGCTCTAATTTTTCTTTTTCTGTTTGTCTCTCAATCATTGTTTTGGTAATTATGGTAATATTTACATATTTCAAAAAACAATAGACAAGGAAAAAATTTTAGAAATATTTGCTCTTTTTCTATATAGAGAGGTACATGTACATTTTTTAGTACACTTTTTAGTCTACCTTTTCCTGTCAACGATTTATTGTAGATGTGGTTCCAGGGTGATTAATTTAGATTTACATCACTGTAACAGGAATCAGTGAAAGAGGAATTAGAATTCTACCAGGCATTAAGGGTTGCAGCCCCAAAATGGAGTCAGGAAGTCCAAAATGGAGCCTGCTGATTGTGACCTTCCAGGGACCTTACACAAACATCTGCTGACTGTCCTGCAGTTTTTCTGGGACCTGTCCAGAGCACGATCATGCAGGACATTGGCTGAAGGGTACATGGGCTGTGCATGGGCACTGTGTGAACACTTGTTGGCCTGTTTTGTGGACTCAATGAAGATTTTGTTGGGTGAGGTCACAAAATTAGAGAATGTACATGTTGAAGACATCAGCAACAGTGGTAGGCAGAGTAGAACAGAGCAGAAAACCACTGTTCTTGATGTATAATTCTTACACAGGTTGTTATCTCATGCTTACATTCTTGTGTAGTGGTCTAACCTCTTCATGGAGTTCATCTGTGCTAAGTCATGGTTACATAACTGTACCCCACTGTGTGACTGTGCAGACAAGCAGGGTCATGTACTCAGTTGTCTTTAGATGTCACTGAACTGTGAATCAGTCTGAGTGGTTCCCCACAACACTACATAGATTGAACCCTGAAAATTAGGTAGTCTTCCATAGGGTAGCTCTTTTCTAAACCCATTAACAACTTCTAGATAAAGATTCCCTCATGGGTATGCTACTCAGAACCCGCTCCTTGCTGGTGGGAAATTTACTCCCTTGCCTTTATATCTATCAGAGAGGAGGAGGCTAAGGGGTAAATTGCTTGTGAAATCCCCAAAGACAGCAGTGAGGCAGACCTCAGCACATCAGCAGCAGCAGGCAGCAGGCAGGGAGAGTTGTGTCTTTCTTGTCCAGCCTCTGTATATGTTGTTATGTTTACATTCTTGCATACTGGCCTCCCAGTGGTGCCACAGGCTGCTGACCAAGCCTCTACCACAAGGATCACTGAGGGACAATTACAATCCAAATCCTCACACACACAAACAAGAAGCGTTTCTCATGTGTGCATCACTCAGGGGCCAACAGTGGTATCCAACTCATGTTGCCTGCACTTCCTCCCCCTCAGTGGGACACTGCACTTCTTACAGCAGAGGAAAAAGAATTTTTACTAATTATTAAAAATAAACTACAAAAAATAGATGTCTAAAGAAATGGTACATGGGTAAACATGTTGCAATTCAGGTGCACCCCCTCAAGAAAGCCCCATAAAACAAATGCAGTGAAGTTTGTTGTAGAGGATTCCCAGAGTTATTTTCAGAGACAGCTCCATGATTACACAGACTCCTGAGTCACATGTGCATCTGACTGTTAGTTAACAAGGATGTTCCTGAGTGAGAGGTGTTGGAGGAGGAGGTGAATCTGTTCATTTGTTCTCTAAGTCTAGGGAACATCTTTCAGTTTCACCTTCAGTGGGTTTGCATACTGTCCTGAGCCATTTCCTGACTTACCTCAGAAAGTCTTAACTTTCCTGATTTTGTTTTATTGTCTTTCACAGCCCTGACTCTTAAGGCTTCTAGTGGGTAGTGATATGTGTCACTTGCATTCGTGTCTCACAACTATTCTCTCCTTGCCCAAACCCTAGTCAGGATCCTCTGGTCACCTGACAGTGTCTGAGAAGTCTCCACAAAGAGGAGATGGGGGCCTCCACTCATCCCGTGCCTGATGCAGAGGTTCCAGTCTTGTCATGAAGGAGAATTGCTATGTATCCCTATGAGAGGCTCAGGTAAATTTAGTAAGCAGATTCAAAGATGCAGGCAGTCAGAACAAAGTGCAGGTGCTCAGAGAATGAGGCCTATTGTGGTCTAGGGCTGGGCAACTTCTGTGTTTTGGGGGATGGAAATCTGTGGAATTTGTGAATCTATAGAAGGCAGGGGTTCAAGTTACAGGCAACAGGCAATGGCCCATTTTCTAGGTAAAATGCAAAAGAAGGCCCAGTTTAAGGCCTTATTTTATCTTTAACACAGTGGATTTTTTTTTCAGTGAGTTTCTTGGAAGGAAAAAAAGACATTGTAACTGTATACATTTGTATCCTGAAGCTGGGATTTCCAGGGAACCATCTCTGGCTATACCTGGCCTTCACATTTACCAGTCCTCTGGACACATCTTCGCAAACCAAATTGTGTTGTCCCAGCATCATTCCACTGAGACTCCAAGTTCTGCATTCTTTACCTTAAACACAATGCATTTGTAAAACTTCCTCCAGGACAAACACTCATATGGCCTAGTATAGCACAAAGTCCCTGGGGTGATCAGAAGTTAATCTAGTTTAAGTTAATCTGTTATCCATATCTGGGTCAAATGGGACCAGCAATCCTAGTTTTTTGAGGAATCTCCACACTGATTATCACAGTGGATGCACCAGTCTGTGCCTCCACCAGCAGTAGAGAAGCTTCCTTTTTCCTCACAACACCTCTAGCATTTTTTATTGGTTGATATCTTGACATAGACATTCTTTTCAGTGTGAGGTGGAATCTCAGTGTTGTTTTAATTTTTCACCTATATTTATTTCATATTTCTTACTCTCAGTTCATTTTTGGTTCCTGTGTTCATATCTGCAATGTCCAGTTTTAGCAAGTGTCCTGCCAAGGCAGTTGGCCACAAGCCTCCACCCCTGATGTCTGTTCACCCTTAATATCTGATTGGCTCCTCATCCTCCACCATCATGCAGCTCACACTTGTTCAGCCTGGCCTGCCCTCTGCAAGAATTCCATTAGGCTGTCAGGAAACAGCTCCCTTCCATCTGCTGCTCACTCTTAGTGTTGTCAGCTCCCTGACCTTACCCTCGCCTGCAGCTGTACATCCTTAATTTCCTAGGTGCATTTGGTGTTCTCTGTTCTCCACTGGTGAACTCCTCACAGTGGCATCTGCCTCCCTCAGGATGGTCCCCATATTGTGAGAAACTTTTGACAACACAAACGGCCCAAAGTGGTGGCACAGAAGACTGTGGCAACTTCCTGAATGAACTAAGTCAAGAAAAGCCCTGGGAGCAGCTGCCTACTGCTTCCATGGTTGGTTGTTCTGTCCCCATGCCAGGACAATTTTTGTTGAGATCGGGAGAATCTCAGGTACAGAGTTAAGACTGTATATGTTTAGAGCACACAAAAATAACAAGTGCTCTCTGTCACACAGTGTACATCTAAAGGTTAAATAGCGGTAAAACATATTTCAACATCTCTTTATAGTCGGTCATGGTACCTAATGTTTGATCGACATCTACTGGAATTTATTAAATAAGCATTTTGTTATTGCATAAATAAGATATAATTGTATCGGCTAATAACTATATATATATATATATATATATATATATATAGTCGTTAATGCTCTCTCCTAAATTTATTAGATTTCTACAGATTTCTGTTTAAAAAATCTAAATTTTGCCAAAAGTGTAAAATCTAACTAAATGTACACAAATTTTTATAAGGCATTGAAATTAATTATTGCTAACCTCACGGTATATCAAAAACATTTCTTTTATCAAGGATGTAGGGTTTTATATGACATAGCATGTGAGAAAGACATCTTATCGTACTGATGACTCTAAACTACAGTTGTAGGTGAGATCTGGGGTACGTAGGAGAGATGGCGACCAGAGGAAGTGATTAGGTTCATGACTTTGTCCCACTCCATTTGTGTGCACACGCGGGTTTGGGTCAGAGAGATGCTGTTTGCACAAGGTCCCTAAAGTGATGTTTGCACAGTGACAGGACTTGGTTGGTTGGCTGTCTTTGTCTTCTGCAAAAAGTATTAACCAGCATCCCTTTCACTCAGCCCAGCTGCACCGGGAGCCCTCTCTAGTCCAGCATTGTAGTTCACAGAATGGCCAGGAGGTGGCGGCGGAGCAAGAAGTCAACTTTGACAAGTTTTGTAGGCAGGCAGCAAGGAAAGTGAAGCTTTGGTAACAAGGAATAATAAAGGAAAATGTTGAATTCAATGAACTTTCATAAGTGAAATGAACATTCACATTTTATGCTCTTTTCTGGCTGCTTCTCCTCTCCTCCCCCAACATAAATCCTATCCAGAGATTAATTTGTCATGTTTTTATCAGTTATACATATGCATGCTCATTTATATCCATATATGTACTCTTACAGTTTGTGTTTTTTGAGGGTCTGACTTTTTCATTTATCTTTATGTTTGCGAGATTTACACACTGACTCATTCATAAAGCCATTACATTTATGACCTGCTTCGTGTAGTTGTAGATGTCTTTCTTCTCATGGCTCCGTGTTTCTCACCTTCATTTGTTCCTTCTCCTGGCTGGTCTCTTCTACTCACAGGTTGATTGCCATCTTGAACTGTATAGTGAGAGTCTGTCTCAAAAAGACAAAAATCCATTAAGTCAATGGAAACACTGGGGATTGCATTTGTTACTGTGGATCATCTTATGCTTGTGGGATGCTGTTTCCAGCTTTGAATTATATTAAATCTGATACATGAAACAGACCAACAGGTGACTTGAGTATTGCATGTGTTGCTCTGAAATGAATGAAGTATGAGCCAACCTTTGACCAACTGTCAGTGTGCATGCAACAGCCAAGATAACATTAATTGTGTGAAAGCATACCAAATGCAAACCTTCAGTTTTCTAAAAGGTTGTATCATTGAAAGCTTTGTGATTGTGTTTTTCTCTCAAGCAAAATATGTCAATGGATGAGCAGTTTTTTCTAAACTAAAACTTCAGTTCAGTATTCAGATCTAGTTGCAGTGTAGGCAGTGCAATAAATAAGAGGGTTTTGGCTTGCAGTATGGGCCCTTGTTCTCTAAAAGGTTTCCCCTAACTGATCCAGAAGACAAGAAGGGTGAGGATTCCTTGCCCAGGTCTCCTGTCTGGCCTCTGGCACTCACTGGGATCCCAGGCATGGACAGGGCATTCAAACAGGGTCTGATTCCTCAGCTCACGCAAGGCAGATCCCAGCCTGAACATCAGTTCACTGGAAACTGTGAGAGTCAGCAACTAAGTTTGGGGCACAGCCAATCAGATTTCTGCTGAACTTGTAGTAGCAATAGCTGATTCATCTAGCTCTTTCCCTTAAAATACAGAAAGTTCAGCATCCACACACTCACTCTGCAAAGGCCAGCTTTGTGGGGCATCTGGGCTTCACTGGGGAGTGGGGAGCTGCAAGGTGTGGGTCAGCAGGCTACTGGTTTCCATGGTGTAGAAGGGGAAAGTCTCTAAAGAGTTCACATCACTGCAGAACTGATCCTAAATTGGGTGTGTCTTGGATCCAGGCCCTCTTTGTTCCTACTGCCTCATGTACCACACAAAACAATCAGGTGTAGTGTACTCTGAGGCTCCTCAGACCAAGGATCAGGGACAGCAGCTTGATTAGATTCTGTGACTGCTTGCTGGTCTAGAGGATCTCAATGAAAAACCCAAACCACATGTCCTGTTGATGGGGTTGTAAAATGGACTGACTGCTGTAGGGAACAACATAGCCATCCTCTCCAAATTCTATAGAATTATTCTATGATTCAGCAATTCTAAATATGTTTATACAGCTTAACAGAAATCAGGAGCTCAAGCATTCCCATGTTCACAATAGGATTATTCCTAAGATCCAAAACATGGGAAAAAAAAAAACCCAAATGGTGGATGAACAAAAGGTGCTATTTATATATCCTGCAATATTATGTTAAGTGAAATAAAACAGAGAGAAAAGGAAATGTTATATAATTCCAAATATGTGATGGCCGAGAAGAGTCCATTTCATGGAGACAGATAGTATAATGGTATTTCCAAGAGTTGAAGGTAGCAAAATGATGCTATTGTTGGGAGGGTTCACAGTTTCTGTTCAGAGTTTGGAGCAGGACGGTGCTGATAATTGCAAAAGGTAAATGTTCTTAACTCACTGAACTGGTCACTCACAAAATTAGTGGATTTTGTGTTGTGCATATTTTAACATATTTTCAATAGTAGATAGGAGATGATAAATTGGACAGAAGAGATGAGTGAACTCAGGGACAATTTTGTGACACCCTGTTCACATTTTGAGGAGTAATACTCTCCCAGGACATAATCATAACACACATCCCATATATCACTCAAAAGACAGAACTTACAGTTAAAATGTCCCGTCTCCTGATTGTGCACATCTGATTCTTCACCTGCACTCAGTAACATGTCTCTGATGGCTTCATTCTAAGCAGAGGGAGGAGAAGAAGCATTTGAAAAAGATCTCCATGACCAGTGAGGTCCTCAAGAGTCTCCCACTCTACAGGTCTGTAGTGGGGTTAGGGCCACTCCTCATCTGCTCTTCTTACTTTATTAAGGAAAAATTCAATCTAAAATTCAGCATCTGTCCTGGAGCACACAGCTCAGTGGCATTTCATGCACTCAGAGCTGTGAGACCCTCACCATGCCTGGTAAAGAATACCTTCACCATCCCAGGGGGCAACCTAGGTTCATTAAACTGTCATTCTCCATTCTACACACTCAGCCATGAACCACTATTGTGCTTCCTAAGGATTTGCCTGTTCTGTATATTTATACAAATGGAACCATAAAAATAAGTAAATATTTATATTTGACAAAAATTTAATTTTATTAGTCACAAGAGTTCTAAGTCATGAAGAATACATTTAACAGTATGTTTGTACACAGCTCATTATTTAAATACATAAAAAAATTGAAAAGAATTCCCACATCCGACCTGAAAGTAAGTGTGAAATTATAGTAAATTCTATAAAAGCTGTGTAGGTTGAAGCACATATGTAAACATAAAAACAATTGTCTTGGTCAAGGTTTCCCATTAGTAGAACACAGAATCCAAGACCCACAACTTGGAAGAGGAGATGTTTAATCTAGCTTATGGTTTCAGTGGAGTCAGTCCTGCCTGGTTTTAACATATTTTAGACAATAGATAGGATATGATAAAGAGGACAGAAGAGATGAGTGGATTCAGAGACATTTCTGTGACTCTCTGTTCACTTTTTGATGAGTAGTGTGCTCCTGGGTCCTGATCATAACACACATCCCGTATATCACTCAAAGGACAAAATTTTCATTAGAAGCCCCCAGTGTCCTGACCGTACACATTTGTTTTTTCACCTACACTCAGTAACACATCTCTGATCCCTTCATTCTGGGCAGAGGAGGAAGAAGAAGAAGCATTTGCAAAATGTTTCAATGACCAGTGTTGTTCTCAGGGGGTTCCCACTTTACAGGTCTGTAGTTAGGGGTAGGGAGACTCCTCATCTGTGGTTCTTTCTTTATTAAGGTAAAAGTCAATCTAAAATTCAGCATCTGTCCTGGACCACACAGCTCAGTGGTGCTTCATGCACTGAGGGCTGTGAGACCCTCACCATGCCTGTTAAAGGACATTTCCACCATCCCCAGTGGTAACCTAGGTTCATTAAACTGTCATTCTCCATTGTCCACACTCAGCCACAGACCACTACCATGATTTCTAAGGTTTTGCCTGTTCTGGATATTTATATAAATGGAATTATAAAAATAAGTAAATATTTACATTTTAGAATAATACAATTCTTTTAGTCACAAAATCTCTAAATCAGGAAAGAATACATTTAACAGCATATTTGTGAACATCTCATTTAAAAGGGTAAAATAATTGAAAACAATTCCAACATCTGACCAGAAAGTAAGGGTGAAATTATGGTAAATTCTATAAAAGCTGTGTAGGTTGAAGCACATATGTAAACATAAAAACAATTGTCTTGTTCAAGCTTTCCCATTAGTATGACACAGAATCCAAGACCCATAGCTGAGAAGAGGAGAAGTTTAATCTAGCTTATGGTTTCAGGAAGTCAGTCATGCCTGGTTCCAAGGCAGGGACACCACACCAGGAGGGTGTGATGGAGCAAAGCTGCTCAGTTCATAGTGGCCAGGAAGCAGAGTGGAGGCACAGTGCCAGGGAGGAAGGGGCCAGAGACCAGATGGAGTACCTAGCATCATTCCTCCATGACCCGTACAAATGAATCCAGAAGTACACTTTACTAATCCCTTGGACAGCTCTCAAGCCCATCAAGTTGACCATGAATATTAATCATCACATAGCAGATATTTTGTGGTATTAAAATTATACATGATTTACATATGTGCATATATACAGTATTTTGAGGTTATTTCCACCTTTAAAATTCTTACCAAAGTAAAAAAAAATGGTGAATTTTATGTAATAGAAATAACCTTTCCTTAGGTAAATTTTATAAAATCAACCCAAAAAAACTGAAAAACATAAGAGCAGGGTTTAAAAATACTCACAAGAAAAGCCAGAAATCTTAATTCTGTTTTGAAGAACTACTCTAAAAGACAGTTAAACATTCAAGGCACAAAATATTCAACTTTACACTAAGTATCTTCCCCAAGGAAATGAGTGCTACAGCTATACAAACACAAGAATGACTGCAGCAAACTTATTTTTAAGACTAAAACTGGAAACAATACACAAGGCCTCAGCTGATGGATGCATGAGGATTTGTGGTTCATTCACACAGTGGGATGTGATGGCTCAGCCACTGTCAGGGAGTAGCACATGGGAACCCTCAGGTGGTTATGAGGATTGAAAAAACTCTATTAGCTCCCCCTCAAACAAAAACAAAAACACTCTGTATAGTGGGTGGTTACAGACCTGTCACCTCTGAAAAATACAAAGTGATTCCCAGAGACAAAAAGCAGGTGCATTGCTTAGGATAGAAGGAAGCAATTGTAAGGAGCCATAAGGAAAATTTGGATATGACTTATTCATCACCACTGGGTGATGGTTTTCAAGGGGCTCATGTAGGGCAAGAGTCCTAGGGGATGTTTTGTTTTTCAGTTTTAGTTTTGTTTTGTTTTTGGTATTTAGGAACCAAATTTAGGAAACTGTGGTTGCAAGGGAGCACTTTGACACTGAGCTATATCACTGGCCTATGTCAAGATTCTTCTAATTTTGTGCTTTAAACTTGAAAGTTCATTGTATGTCAAATATAATGAAATAAAATTGCTTTTAAAACACTTCTCATATGAGCTACCCACCATAGATTTTTTTTACTGATAGATTTACTTACAAGCAATTTTTTAATTATAAATTTATTTCTAAGCGGTTTTGTTTATTTATAGATTTTTTTTTTTGTCTTTTTCGTTTTTATTGGTACCGGGGACCGAACTCACGACTGCCTGCTTGCAAGGCAGGTGCTTATGCCGCTGAGCTAAATCCCCAGCCCCTATTTATAGATTTATTTATAAGAAGTTTTGTTTATTTATAGATATATTTATTTTTGGCTGTGCTGGGGTTTGAATCCAATGCTTTGGTCCTTTTATCATAATTTATTTCCAGAGAGGGCCGTACTAGGTTGTTAAGTTGTTTAGGTTGGTCTTGAATTTCATCACATTTATTAGCATTTTTGTATACTGAAATATAACAAGGATAATTAAATTGTGTAGTCTCAAGTAAATCAATAAATAACAAACAATAGCTGAATGTTACAGTACATGCCTGTAATACCAGCACTTAGGAGGCTGAGACAGGGGGATTGTTGCAAGTTCTAGGCCAACCTAGTTTACATAGTGAATTGAAGGCCAGTCTGAACTACATGATGAGAGTCTCAAAAAATAAATTAATAAAATAAAATAAATAAGATAAAGACATGGACTAAGGCAAGTTATTATCTTCTAGTCCAGATCATGGGCATCTTCAGAGGATTTACTTTAGAAGGTGTTATGGTGGGGCTGGGGAATTAGCTCAGCGACATAAGCACCTGCCTTGCAACCAGGCAGTTGTGAGTTCGATCACCAGCACGGATAAAAATGAAAAAGACAAAAAAATAAATAAAATAAAAATGAAGGTGTTATGGTTTGCATATGGGTGTCCCCCCAAAAGCCTCATGAAGTCACAGAGGCAGCTAAACCTAGCACCACTGACTGGTTCGTTGTTTGGTGCTGGGATTGATGATGAAAGTGCTTCACCATCCTGGGGTTTGAATTCTTGGAGTAAAAGAGGTTTTAAAAGCCTATTTTGCGAGAGAAGTGATAAAGTTTTGTAATTCAAAAGGAAATCAACACCTGTGGACAACAGGTGCATAAAACACAGCCTCCTAAAGATGATTCATGCAGGTACAAATCAATGAGATGTGCTGTGTCCCCATCCAATGGTACATTTTAAGGCAGGAGCTGAACAGCACTGAAGAGAACATGGTGGGCAGAGCAGAGTCCTGTCCTGCAGCTCCCATCACAGCTATATGTAGACCTGTCCCTAGACCTCATAGGACTAAGAAGAGAGATTACTCCAACACAGAATGATGCAAAAGTTTTCAAGATTTCTTTTCAAGTGTTTGATTCACAGTACTGTTTGAAGCAGGAAGGAGCTGAGACCCTCCCTAGCCTCCACGTAGAGCATGTACAGGAGAGCTGTTTGGAGTATGCTGCCCATGGCTGTTGGAGAGAACTGTGCCCTGGTCCATAGAGGTGCAGGTTTGGTGTGAAAAACTCATGGCACAGGAAGGTTTTCCAAGGGTCACCCAGTGCCCTGGTAGTCTAAACTGCAAAGCAGTGCTTCCCAAAACAAGGGCGAGCACTGGGCCAGGGCATTTGGATGCCAGGGTTGCCAGTCAGCTGAGGGTTAGCCCTGCCTGACACAGCTGAGCAAAGTGTATCCCTCTGAAGCTGAACCTCCAGCAGGTCCACCTCACTTCCTGCTTCAGGTCGGTCACCAAGGATTTCACACAGAAGCACAGCAACACAATTGAACTTTGCTCAGACTAAATCATTTAGCTTTCTTTGAAGAAATGATTGAAAATGCACAAGTCTGAGAAAAACAAGGCTAAGAATAGCATTATGCATGTTGTATAAATAAACTGACCCTTTACAAGTCATGAAAATAATGCCCATGGTTGGGTCTGCTATGGCAGATGTGTGAAATCACATGCATGTAGGTTTTACAATTGCAAAAGAAAAACTCCAAATAAATGCTACATGGACGTGATTTCCCTTTGGCACTGAACTACAGGAAGGAAAATCCCAGCAGCAATCTAGATTTACTGAGCCACCTCAGTAAATCCAGGGCAAAACACACCAGATGATTCCATCACACAACTATGAAGGCTCAATAGCCCTGCTCCCTCCTTGATGCTGCTGCTGGTTGACAATTTGGAAGTCTTTCTGCATAAGCCATCGCTACCTCACTCAGCTCATGGATGCCAGGATGTGGATCAGACTTTGTTTACATAAAATCCCATCTTGATTTCAGGATGGGTGACAGCGTCTTGTTTATTGGAAATTATTTTTCAAGCATAATAAACCTTACACAATGTGCTTAGCCAGTTGAGAGGAAGTCAGATTGTTTGAAGTAAATGCAGGAAAATTATTTGTCAGTGGGTGATTCAGTTGCTACTGAAGCACATATTTTGTGGGTAACATGTATGAGTCAGGGTTTGCTGTACAAAATGCTGGAAGGCACAGCAATGTCCCCAAGTTCAGTTTCTGCTTTGATTCCCTCATTCTACCAAGCTGGAGAGTGGATTCTCAGTATTCAAGCACATAGAGTTTGAACTACAGTAGAAATCTTTAAAAACTTCTGTCAACTGAGGAGTGAAAAGACAAGGAAATGTTTTTTTGGAAAAATGCAGTTCTAAATATATGCTTAAATAAACAGAGAAACCAGAAATAAAAGGAGAAGAAAAAGAATTGTAATGACAATGCTGTGCTTTGTACCAGTGCCATGGCCTCAGTCAGAAAGAGAGACTCAAAATTTGCAGATTGGAAGGGTCACTGTTTCAGTAGTCTTCCTCTCCTGAAGGCTACAGGGTGTGCCCAGCCCACTCAGTGAGATTAATGCAGGGCAGTACTTGAATCTTGGTTGAGGCTGAGACCAGGACCCCATAACTGAAGCCCCTGGGCTGAGGTAGCAGAGTCTTTGCTGCATCCTGGCTGCTATGCCTTCCAGTGCCTGCAGGGCTGCAGCATGGATGAGGTGGGGGAAAAGGGTATAAGGCAGTCTGTGCTGGGCTCCTCCGCATGCTGCACACTCCCTGCACTGCCTGAAAGCAGGAATATTTGGGATTTCCTTGCAGGAAAAATAGACTCTTAAAAAAACTCTGTCCTCTGGCAGTTGCAGGCACAGGTGAGCACGATGGCTTCTGAGGTAGTGAGGATAGCAACACACACCACAGAGGGATCCTCATGGCTTATGTGTTGGAATTTTTAAAAGTTAGTCATGAGTGATGCGTTGGCTTGCTGAATATCAAATCTCCTTATTTTGTATATATATATATATATAGCTGTATTCGAAGTGTCTGTATTGTGCATAACATTCATTGTGTATAATGAAATTAAATCATCCATTTTCACACATGCATTCAATAAATTAGCCACTATTAAATATTAAGTGAATTGAATAAAAGGAGTATTGAATAGAAAAATATAAATAATGCGATGGAATGGAAAATAGAAAAAACTCCACCAAGGCCCAAGATCAATGGGCTGCCTTCCAGGAGGTCCTCTCTTTTGTCC
>NW_026947784.1:140000-178000 GCF_034190915.1 Cavia porcellus
AAATGGTATCAACAGATGGGTGACAGATGCATGAACAAGCCACACTTGGTTGGTTCATCCCCACAAGAGTGTGTGGTGAATCCACCACCAATAAGAAGCAGCACAGGGGGAGCCCAGTACAGAGATGCTGCTTGAAGGAGACCAACCAAGAGCAGTGAGACTGAACAGGCTCAGAGCCATCACTGCTAGGAAAGGCAAACTACTCAGCAGGTACACAAAACCCATGGTATGTTTGGGATTGGAGGACAGGAAGTGAAAGCAGTGGCTAGGAGACAAGTTCTCCAATAGTGATGCTCATGTGTCCATCATCAGCACGTGGTGATGATGTCCACAGCCTTGCAAAGCCTCCCCTTGCACTCACCACCTGCTGTCTGTCCTTACACAATGTCAGAGTACAGAGCACTATAGTGTGTGGCTGAGGGAAACATCTAAGGATGAATAAGTGATCACTCATAGGCATGTGAGTGTATAACTTGCTATGAATTCTCGTGCCAGGTCCACCTGCAGCTCGCTCACCAGCTCTGGCCCCAGAGGAAGAGCCGGTTCCTGGATTCAGTTCTCCACCAGCTGCAGAGCTGGACCTCCTGGTGGCTCTCCAGCAGGAGTCATCTCTTGAGGTCTACCTGCAGGGAACCCTTGACCCACACCTGCCATTCCACTCTCTTACAGATTTACTTATCAGTGTATTCATTGCTACCCTTATTTCCCAGAGGAATGGCAGTGATGGAACTAATATAAATAAGGTTTTAGATTTCAATCCTGTTTAAAATAATCAGCCTGGAAGCATTCTGTGTATTCTCAATGTTTTGAAAATTTCATCACTGTGCACTTCCAGAACATTTTCCTCCTCAATTTTTTACAGAAAGGTGTTTCCTTTTTTTCACCATCCTGCTCCATCCCAGCCACCACTCATCTTAGGTCCTCATAATTTACCTCTGCTACATTTTCCACATCAATGCCATCAAGTTTCTCTTCAGCCAGAGGGTGCTGGATGTGACTTTTTAATGTTGCTTTTTTGTGATAAGGCAGAATCTTAAGCTAATGTCCTTGGTTAGTCAATCACAGATTCAGTAAATTATCCAGTATTCTTTTCTGGGGCAAGAAATACATATTATGGTTAACTACACAATGCAATATGAGTGAATAATATAGGACATAGTGGCTGTTGTTCCATCCAGGAACAGTGGCCTCCCTCCTAGGTGCTACTCTTTCAGTCTCATTTTAGGGTCAGCCTGAGTGTTTTAACTGTTGGGTGGGGAGTGTGTCTCAGGGAACAGCTCCTCACGGATTGCATCTAAGATGTGGAGACAGAGTCCTGTCAGGCTTTATCCCATAGGAAGCAACCACCTTTGTAAATCTCATTTTGTGTGTTAGATTCTTAGCAGTGGAATTTTTCAGTCATAGTCATAGAAGCTTGGGTAGGACCAGTTACTGTCCATGGGTCTGCATATACAGTGTCCAGGCACAGAGCTTCATAGTGACCTCTGGCAAATGCAGCTCTACAAGCTGTGGTGTTCCCATGGGGACAGTGCATCCCCATAACATCTCAGCAGACAGTACAACATCATGACATGACCTCACCTCTGCTTCTTGAAGATGGATGAACATTGCCTACAATTTGACTCACCTTCTCTTACAAATTACTGAATCTCAGACCATTTTGGACAATCATGGCTTAAGGCTCCTAGGGGAATTTTATTCCATATTGCCCCAAGGAAGTTGCACAATTATCTTGATTGAGTTCTTCACAAAGTAATAAGTTTTTTATTTATATAGAAGGGTTGAACTGAGGTCCTTCCCACAGAGCGATATCCCCAGCCGCTTTTAGTTTTTGAAATTTCAATTTGACACTGAGTCTCACTGTGCAGCTAAGTTGTTTAGTCTTGGTTCAAATATGTGACCCTCTTGACCTAATCTGGTAGAGCGTGGGGATTACGAGACTCAAACCTCAACTGATTTCTCTAGGCATTTTTAAAAAACCAACTCCAAATCTACTGCTATAGTCTGGCTGACCACCTTTAGAACATGGTTGATTGCTGTCTCTCTCCAGGCTGTACCCAGGGGTGATTCTATGAGATGTCAATAACTTTCTGCACTTGAGGCTAAAATACCAACACATAGAAGCAATTGCACTGCTTAGGGAACATAAGGATGGCCAAACTGATGAACTTCTGTCTCCTCAAGATTCCACCAGGGAAACATGTCCAGAGGTGAGTGTTATTTCCACCACCAGGAAGAAGGAACCAACAACCCACAGTGCACTGTATTCACCTCTATCCCAGCCCTTCCTGGATTTCTCCTCTATTTCTATACATTTTGTACCTGGGATACCAGCTGCCAATTTTTACAAATGTCATCTCACACCTCTGATGATGTCCCTAGGAAGCAGATGACAGTATGACCTCTATAGTGCATGATGTTTTACATAGGTTTACATAGGAAGTCAGAAGGAGCAGTTGGGTCTAAATGCTGGTCTTTTCCCTCAGAAATGGCACCCTGGCTACACTGCTGTTTTTTCTTTCCTATGCAGAAGCTTTGCCTCCTACCAAGGAGCCCTTGCCTCGGTGAAGCTGTTCTCTTCACTGTGAAGGACACCGGAGAGTCATTTCATGGGCTTCTCTGGTATGCAGAGCAGTAATCTCTGTGGAATACCAGAGGACTCAGGTCCACACAGAGATCATCGAAGGAGCTGGAGGGTGCCTTAAATCATGAGTGTACCAGGCACTGACCATGAATAATGCCAAGAGCAGATGCAACCATTGCTCTCCTGTGCTTTTGTTTTGTCCAGGCACACAATCAACTTGGCCCAAATACTACCAATATTATACACTACGTTCCTGGCCTCTGTACGTGGGGACACAAAATAGAGGAGGGATGTCATGGGAAGGCACACAGAATGGGGTGATGCCTCACTATATGAACTGAAGATGAATGAAAGGCAGGCAGGACACACTCCATCTGCACTTCTCAGATAGTTAGAGAGCAGCATCCTGTAGAGTACCCATGAGTAGAGTAACACTGAAGACACCACTCTCTTTCTCACAGTGGCAACATGCCATGAGGTTGGAAAAGGGAGATGCATTTCAGGCTTCCTGAAGAATGGAGGACAGGTGGTCACAGCACTGTCCAGGGACTTCCATTTACATGTGAGGGCTGCCTGGGTCAGCATTGCCCCATTCAGGGCACAGTGATGGCTGGGGCTGGGCTCTCTGTAGCTGGAGCAAGAGGCTGGTACCACTCCACAGGATGCCTTAGGAGGGCAGTTACAGATGGAGGCCAGACCTGTACTGCTGATTACAGCTGTCCTCCCTAGGACCAGTGCTTCCTTTACTGACTCCTAGGTGTTGCTTGCCAAGTTGGGACACACAGTCCAAATTAAACTGAATGTTTTGGAACAATCTGAACTCAATGAAGACAAGAACTACAGTGAGAAAGGTTTGGACTTGTCCTATTGTTCTCTGGGGAGGGCATGTGTAACTTTACATGGAGAAAGACTCTCAAACTTGGGGCCTTCTGAAATAATGAGGCATGCACAAGTGAGTGGGGTGAGGCAGAACAGGAAGCTTTTCTGGGGTGGATTTGTGCACAGAATTGTCTTTGAGAGGCCTTGGGACGCTTTGGGGCCTGCAAGGATCAAGGAAAGTTGGTGATTTTTCTCCCTTCTCTGAGGCAGGGCTGGTACCTGACTGAGCTCAAGTCCTACTTGCTGAGCTTGTGCGAGCTCCACCTCCAGTGACCTCACCAGCTCTGGGATCAATGTGAAAGCTATGCCCAGTTCAGTACCAGGACTTCATGAATTTCAGAGCTGGGGCTGTTGCTGGCACCATGGTAGACATCCTGAGCTCTGCATAGGGCCAAATCCTGCAAAGTATTGCCTTTCCTTTCCCTCCCCTTGTACCCCTTGTACTTCTTTCAGACTTCATTTCTTCTTATGTCTGTAATTCTTCTAAACATTACATTCTAAGTTAATTTAAATTAGCAGTTAAGATTTTATTAGTTTCAACATGTTCAACTCAGTAGCCCTATCATAAGCGCATCACCAATTTGTACAATATTCACATCTGTCAAGTTTCAGCTTTCTGCTGTTTTGGACCCATCCATAGCCCTGTACTCTCCTGCTAGTCCCCATGTGCTTCTAACTTTTCTCTTGATGTGATTAGCTACTCTGAATCTTTCATATCAGTGCATCAGATTCTGTTTGCCAAACATTACTGGAGGAGACTGGCTGCTATTGCTCTTTGATAGAAGAGAAAATACCAGATAGACAAAGTCTACAGGGAAAATGTAGAGACCATTGTGTATATACTTATCTTTTCATGTTGGAAAAGCTTTCCTATGATTTCAGTGACAGAACAGAGACTGAAAGTTCTGATACATTGCATTTGAAAAACAGAAACAAGACCAATGTAGAGACCACAGAGGGAAACCTTTCCGTACAACCAATATTCAGATAGATGATTGTTATTACAGGGGTGAAAGATGTCTCAAGAGTCCACTTTGTGAGAGAAGTGACAAATTCTTGTAAATCAAAGGCAATCACCACACATGGCACACAAGTACCGAAAATGTTGAGCCTCCCAAAGCTGAAGCACGCAGGGGACAGATCCCTGAGATGTGCTGTGTCCCCATTCGATGGCAGGTTCTTAGGCAGATGCTGAACAGCACACATGAAATTATGGGGTGCAGAGCAGAACCTTGACATGCAGCTCCCATCAGAGCTATGCACTGGTGTCCCTGGAGCATGCAGGGCTAAGAACAGAGATTTCTCCTAGAGAGAAACTTGCACGACTTTTCAAGATTTCTGTTCAAGAGTTTGATACACAGTACTGTTTGAAGCAGGAAGGAACTGGGCCCCTCCCTAGCCTCCACATAGAGGATGCACAGGAGAGCTACCTGGAGGATACTGTGCATGGTTGCTGGAACTAACTGGCCACAGGGCCACAGAGGTGAAAGTCTAGGAACCGACAACCTCATGGCAGCACAAGGCTTTCCAAGAGCCAGCCAGTGCACAGGGAGTCTCTATAGCAATCCCATGCTTCCCAAAACCAAGACCAGCTTGGGGAAAGGACATTTGGATGTCAGGGTGGCCAGTCAACTAATGAGCAGCCCTTCCTGGCACAGCTGTGCGAAGCATGTCCCTCTGGGGAAAACCCTCCAGCAAGTCCAACTCACTACCTTTTTCAGGTCTGGCAGCAAGGAAGTCACACAGAAGCACAGCAAGATAGTTGAAGTTTTTTCAAACTAAATTGTTTAGCTTCCTTTGAAGAAATGATTGAAAATGCACAGGTCTGGAGAAACAAGGCTGAGAAAAGTGCTCTGCATGTTGTGTAAATAAACTAGCCCTTAACAATACATGGGGATAATGCCCATGAATGGGTCTGCAATGGCAGAGGCATAAAATCTCATGCATGCAGGTTCCATAAATGCAAAAGAAAATGGCAAATAAATGATACATGTACATGGTTTTCCTTTGGAAGGATAATCCCTGCAACAACCTGGATTTACCAAACCACATCAGTAAACCCAGGGCAAAACCAAACACACCATTCCATCACCCAGCAGTGAAGGCTCAGCAGCTGTGCTCCCTGCTTGTTGCAGCTGCTGGTTGACTATTTTTTGGTGTTTCTATCTGCACAAGCCATCTGCCCCTCTCTCAGCTCATGGCTGCCAGGGTGTGGGCTGGACTATGTGTTTACATAAAGTCCCATCATGATTTCAGTATATGTAGCAGCCTCTTGTCTATTGGAACTTATTTTTCAAGTTTGGGCATAAGAAATCTTAGACAATATTCTTATACAGTTGAGGGGAAATGAGAATGAAATAAATGGAGGAAACTCATTTTGTCAGTGGCAGATTCAGTTGGTACTGAAGCCTATATTTTGGAGGTAAAAACACGTGAGTCAAGGTTTTCTTTTCAAGGTGCTGGAAGGCAAAGTAATATCCCCAAATTCAGTTTCTGCTTTGTTTCCACCATGCTGCGAAGCTGCAGATTGGATTCTGAGCATTCAAGCACATGGGTATGAAGTACAGTAGAAATTTGTAAGGGCTTCAGTTAACTGGGGCATGAAAAGACAAATAAAGGTTTTTTGCAAAATGCAATTCTAAATATATGTTTAAATAAATAAAGAAACCACTAAAAAAAAAGAACAAAAAGAAAAGGTAATGACAATTTTGTGTATTGTTCCAATGCCAAAGCCTCAGTCAAAATTTGCAGACTGGAAGGGTCAGTGTGGTCAGTGATCTTTGTGTATGTGGGGCTGAGAGTGTGCCCCACCCACTCTGCCAGCTGAACACATGGCAGCACCTGAATCCTGGTGGAAGCTAAGCCCAGGACTCAGGAACTGAGGACCCTGGGGCTGAGGAGGCAGAGTCTTGACTGCACCCTGGCAGGGATGCAGCATGGATACAGTGGGGGAAAGGGGTGTAAGGCAGTCAGTGCTGGGCTCCTCTGCATGCTGCTCACTCCCTGAGCTGCCTGGAAGCAGGATGACTCAGGACTTCCTTGCTGAAAAAACAAACACTGAACCAAATCTCTTGCTGTCCTCTGGCAGTAGCAGGCACAGATGCTCACGGTGGCTTCTAGGATGGCTTCTAGCGCCACTGCACCATGGAAGGACTCTGCATGACCTCATGTGTTAGAGATAGTGATAAACAGAGTGTTGCCTTTCTGAATATCAAGACTCCTTTACACACACACACACACACACACACACACACACACACACACAAACACACACACACACACACAGATATTCGAACTATATACTGTGAATTTCATTATACATAATGTAATAAAATCATCCATTTTCACTTACCTATTCAAGAAATTAGCCACTATTTGTTGTTAACTAAACTGAATAGAAATAATGTTGAATAGAGTACTATAATTAATTCAATGGTATAAGAAAATGGACAAAGAAGAAATAGGCATACACCCAGGATCATGGTCTGCCATCGATGAGCCCCTCTCTCCTATCCTTACCTGCTGCATGGGTCCCTGTGTCTTCACTGCTGGGTAGAGAGAAGGCCAGACAATAAACTCTCTGTCATCACAGGTAACACCAGGGACATGGCCTGAGACATGGCCTTCTTGCCGCATTTTCAGTGGCTGTAATTTTATAATTGACACAGCAGCTCTGTTGTGGTACATTCAATGGTTTCTAACTATTCACAGCTAAGCTGAGTAAGAAGAGAATATGGGTGTTGTCAGCCTCATTCTTTATAATGAAGCCTTAGATGCTGAATTTCCAGGTTAAATGTATACAGGTTGAGTTTCATAGTCACAGATTTCACACCTGAACTTTCTACATAGAGTGGCAGCCTGGAAGAGGAAACCCAAAGCTGTGCAGATGTCTGTTGAGATCTGAAGGTGGGGAAGATGGACCAGGCAGAGGTGCTGGACACCATGACACCTAGCCAGAACTATGGCATGAAAGGCCCAGATTCAGGCCTGCTGATCCATGAATGAGCTTCTCAGCAAAGCAGCACAGCTTGCAGGCTTGACAGGAGATGGCTGGAATGGCCCTGCTGCCAGAGCTCCTCCCTGCAGACCTGAGGCCCCCTGTCTCACACAGGGGACTTTGTTGAAGAAGGTCATCCTGTTACAGAGCCCACCTTGACTGAAAGTCTTCCACTCAGGTTCAGATCTCAACTGCCGCATGTGGACTTACCACAGCTGTGGAGCAGTTCAGAAAATGTGGACACTGCAGGCTGGTCAAGGTATGGAGCCTGAAATAAGAGACGGGCTCATGACTGCTACAGTTTCCTTCAGTAGAAGCAGCATGATGAGAATATTTTACTTAAAAGACTAAATAACTAAAAGTAGTTACTCACAAGAATATACACTAGGGTTAGTTTGAGGATACCAAAGAAAATGGCTGCATCCCTAAGTAAAATGAAATATGACCCTTAATGGATGTGTGTTTTCCTTTGATGTCACTCACCCACAGACATCAGGGACAGACACACTGATTAACAGAGCAAAAATTAGAAACAAAAATCAATATTTAAAAAACAAAACAAACCCTTGGAAAGCAGGACTGCAGGGAAAATAATGTTTTACACTGGCCTGGCCTTCTGGAGGGCAGTGTGCCTCAAGTAGCTTTAACTTTCACACCTTTCTGGGGGTCTGAATTCATACAATAATCAATTTCCAGGAGGGATCAAATAAAAAGAGAATGTGCTTCAAGGACACCAAACCTCAGTCCCAGTGCAGAAGGCCATTAGAGTGATGCTCTGAAGCACATGTTGACCAAAGTTAAAAATCAGAGAATCTAAAACACTGTTAATGGGATTTTCAGTCTTATTCTGTGAAAGAAATTGCAAGCTAGGAAGGTAGGAGATAGCTTAAGTAGATGGACTCTTTCTGCAAAGTGTCTAAAAACCAAAGCTGAACATTTTATTCCATGAATACAAAACATTGCTATCAATTGCCAATGCAGGATAATGTACACCTGTAATCCCAGCACTCTGGGAGGGTGAGAAAGAATGAGGAAAGGTTTAAGCCTAGCCTGGGAAACTTAGAAAATTAGTGAGAACATGTGTTAAAATTTGTAAATAATTTTACAAATGTATGAAAATATCCATCATTTAGAAACTCCAGAAATCCCAGTGCAAGGTACATTAACTACTATTAATCTATAATCATTTTTACCATTTTATACACTCAAAAAGAGTATCTTTATAAGATTCTTATTATCATTTCAATAAAATAGTTATCCCTTGATCAAATACTTGTTCAAAATATAAATTTAGGACAGAAAAAATAAGAATGATCAAATTCTCTTCATACTGAGCTACTCATATAATAAGAGGGTATATTCAGTAGCATATCTGCACTCATTTCAGTAAAAACTTTAAAAAATTAAAACAGTGCAAACACCAGGCAGAACATCAATGGCTACATGATGGTAAATCTTACGCTAGTTGTGTTGACTAAAACACATATTCAAGAAAACCTCACAAAGATTTGATTTCTCAATTGACAATTGACTTTTGACTTTTCATTTTTATATTATTTTGTCTTTCTTTCTTTCTTTTTGTTTTTAGAAAGGGTTTTGCTATGCAGTTCAGGCTGGTCTTCATCTTGTCTTGTAGCCCAGGATGACCTCAAACTCACTAAAATCCCCCTGTCTCAACCTTCTGAGTACTGGAATGACAGGTGTGCACCAACATCCCTGACTGGATTTTCCTTTTTAAATTTTCTCCAAAACAAAATTAGTCAGATTGTGTTATATTCTTATATTTTCTCAGGTTGATTATTCAAAGTCAAATCAGAAAGCACTGAAAACATGCTGAAGGAGTTTCAAAATCCTAACCAACACAGAACATAGTGGAACATAACATAGCATGGCATAGTATAGCATAATAAAACAAAACAAAACAAAAACCACCCACTTAACTCTGATTTAATCAACTGCTTCCAAAGATACTTTAAGAATTTCTAAGGTAGCCATATAACAGAAATATGATCCAGTAATTTCACATTCAAGCACTATTCTTTGAAATAAAAGCATATATACACACAAGAACATGAATAAAAATGGCTGTGGTACCTTGCTTTCAAGAATCAAGCCATAAACAGAACAAATCCCCATCAGCACATAGCTGACACATGCATGAACATGTCACAGTTGTTTGGTTCATCTCCATAATAGCAGGTGGTGACAGCATAGGAGGAGCCCAGCATGGAGACACTGCTTGAAGTATACCAAGCAAAGAGCATTGCCACTAAACAGACTCAGCACCATCACCTACAGGAAAGGCAAACTACCCAGGAGGGACACAAAACTCATGGTCTGTTTGGGATGGGAAGACAGGAAGTGATAACAGCTGCTAGGAGACAAGTTACCCAGGAGTGTCACGCATGTGTCCTTCATCCACACGGGGCACTGATGTTCATGGCCTTGCAAAGACTTCCCTTGCTCTCACCACCTGCTGTCCCCCCTCACAGGCTGTCAGAGTATGGAGCACTACAGTGTGTGGCTGAGGTAAACATCCACAGACTCATAAGTAATCATTCATAGACATGTGAGAGCAAGACTTGCTAGGAATCCTCCTCCCCTGGACATGTGGAAGTTTTAACATGAAACATTCCTTCAAGGAAAAATATTATGTGCAATCTGGGAACATCTCCATGCTCCCTAATGGAATTGAAATGAAATTGCCATATGCCCAGGAAAGCAAGTCACCTGAAAATGTGACATATCTCTAAGTGAAGACACTGGAAACCTCATCCTCAGAGACAAGGGCCCCTTTGGATGGAATTGTGTGCTTGGCACCATGCCTGCCACATCTGAAGCATCTACATTTTTGCTGCATTTAAATTTTCAAAGTTCAGCAAAGTTTAAAACCACACTCAGTTTTCCAGTTTTTCACCTGCTGTTTCTAAGGAGAACAGATTTATAAAAATAAATTGGGCATTAGATGTGGCAGTCCAGTTATGGATCCTAGTGTATGACCTCATTTGCTTGGCAACAGATCTAAACAGAACTCTGAAGGCTCTGGTCACCAAGTACCTTGGTCTAGTGACAGTTGGCCTTCACAGGCACTTGGCTAGAGAGAGTGATCAGTCAATATGTTATGCTGCCTCCCCAGGCCTCAAAACCCCCACCTCAGGACCCACCATGGGAAAACTGTAAACAAGTGAGAGGATGGTTCATTCAGCCAAGATACTTCAGGATGCTCACCGGGAAATGCCCAACCATCAAAGGCAGCACAGGACAGGATTCACCAGGCCCAGTCCCCAGGCACCCAGACAGAAGAGGAAGCCTAGGCCAGATGTCCCTAGCCTCTGCCACCAGCCACTCAGAGACACAGACTCCAGGACAAGGCTATTTGGGCCTGGCCACCACTGTAAGTCTGCATAAACAATTCCCTCCCTAGGTCATCACTGTGAGGGGGTCTGAGGACAGGCACTGAGGGCAGATGCTCCTGGGCAGGGACAGGGAAACTGAGCCTGGGCCACTGTCATGTTCACATTTCCATCTAAGACAGGGCTGGCAGGAGGAGAAGGGCACCGGCCATGTTTATCCACAGCCTCCAGAATCATCTCCTTTCCTCCTGGGTAGAAGTCTGGGATAGTGCTTTTTGTCTTTCAGGAACATAAGTTTATGTTGTTTAACAAAGTGAATCCTGTGGTTTCTCAGAGCCTCAGGCTTTCTCCAGGCTTCGGGGCTCTGGCCCAACAGAGCTGTTCACAGGACATGGACATGGAGCTGGCCCCTGGGCCCTGTGTGACATGTCCCTGCTCCAGACATGGTACCTACAATAACAATAGATATCTGCTCTGGTGCAGGGTGTGTCAGCAGAAGGGACTGCATAGAGGCCCAAAGAGTGCTGAGGGGAATTTAGGGTCAGATTAACCATTTAAGCACATCCATCCAGGACTTGTCAAACACTGCGCCTGTGGTCCTGCTCTCAAGGAATCTAGACTCCAAGTGCTCAAATACCATATCCTCTCTACTCAGCATCTACCTTGTCACAGGCAAGGTCATTGTACACACATTGGTTGAGAAGGGGAAATGGGACACAAACACAAAGTCACTTCATTTCTTGGCATGATTGAATTCTACCCTTGAATCTCATTTTCAGCCCTAGGCCTGGTGTCCATGGACCATTAGCTGGCTGCCTCTCCACCCTATCCCCAGCTCTTACACATCATCAACTCAACACAGATGTGCTCACCTCAAATGTCAGTCCACTCTGTCCATTTCTCTGGCGCTTGTCTTACAGGAATTTTTCAGACACCACATTTCCTTTAATAGGAGCCTCAGGGCTAAATGAGCACAAGAATAGAGCAGTGAACACAGCTGCTCACCTTCCATGGCTATGGAAGAGTAGCATAATTCCTTCCTGTGGACATTCTATCAGGAAACTGGTGAACATTCTTTGGGGCTTCATTAATGGATCTGGACATCTAGAATGATCCTCCATTTTCTCAACTCTAAAATTGGCAGCTGTGTTAAGACTCATAGGTTTTGTTAATGCATAGACTTCTTTTCTGCCTCTCCTCTGTCGAGGTGATCTGAGCATGGTAGCATTCCTTAGCGAGCCCTGTAGCACAAGTCTCTGTGGACCATTTAGAGTGTGGGCTTTCCTTCAGCACCAACCCTTCTGAGAAGTCATGTGCATGACACCAATTCCATGTCTCCCCACTCTCTCATCACAGATCAGAAGTCAGCCAGCAGAGAGCCTGGCAGAGGTGTGTACAGCAAGCCAGGTGCAGGCAGATGGACCTCACAGCCTGAAGGAGACTCTGGACTTAGCCTTCCTGGACAGCTGCCCCAGCTCTGGCCATTCCTCTCTGGCTTCCTCCATGGCTGACATCTCAACCCCATAGGCACCAAAGCTGAGAAGGTGAGTTCTTACCTTAGCAGCACAGCAAGACTTGGCCACCTGCAGATTCAGGTCCTGGCCATGTGCAAGTTGATCACTCAACCCCAGTTTACAATGCTGAATGATGAGGTGCTGAGTGAATTGAGAACTCAGGGTCACTGAGGATGAAATAGGGGCTCTGTGCAAAGTGGTTAGCTGTGGCCTTGGCCCTATGAAGATGTACAATAAAGCCTGTGCTGATTCCCATGAATGATCATCCATCCCCTTTACTGACCAACACTTGGGGGAAGCGTTCTATTCTTTGGAAAGGAGATTGGAGAGTCACTATATGGGCCTCAGGGTTTGTTCAACACAGGATACCCTGAGTACAGCAAAGAATCCATGACTGTCAGATATCATGCAAGAACAAATAGGTTTAATTATGCTACAAATACACATGAAGACACACTGTGTGCAGACACATTTCTGGGTATTGGCTATAACCTTGTAAGCAGAGCAGATGCAACTCCTGGCCTTTTGAGTTACAATGTTCTTTGGAGGCCACAGAGTCACCTTTTTCAGCAGAACAGATATTGCTCACCTAAAAGCCATTTTTCTGGATGCCAGGCCTCCCTCAGTGTGGGTACAGACCATGCATAAGTGGGTACAGCAATGGATCACTGCCTAAGCTAGAGACTGCAGAGAGGCAAGACAGATACCGACTGACCTCTCACTTCTCAGATATTCCTGGAGCAGCAGCCCTGATCCATTGAGTGCAATGAAATGGCATATAGCAGTCACTGCCTTCACCAAGCTGACTGCACTGGGGAGGGGCAAGGAGATGTGTCAGAAGGTACAAGTGTGATACAACTATGCAAGGTGTCCCTATCACAAAGACTTCTTTCAGCCTCTAAGGGCTCCTTGGCCCCAAAGTGCCCCACTGTGGGTGGGAGAGGCTGTGGCTGGATGCTGCACAGACTGGGCAAAAGGCCTACACCCATCCCACAGATGAGTTGCCCAGGTATATCAGGCCTCTCACTCTGCTGGCTCCCTTCTGCCCCAGGTCCACATCTTCTGTGCTTGAGTCTTCATTGGAACTGTACTTCCATGTGGATCCCCAGGCTAAGCTTCTTTAGAAACAGCTAGAGCATCCTGAACTTCCCAGGCCTGAGCTCCAGAGTTTATGGGCTTGTGGGCAGGGGATACACCTTGGAACTCAGCAAAGTGCCCAAATGCTGTGTGACCCAGGAGCATGAGATCCTCAGCAGTCAATGTGGGGATGTAGTCTGGGAGGGTTTGCTAGGGCTGAGCTGGTGCACACAGCTGCCTCTAACAGGCAGTGGGAAGGTTTTGCCCAAGAAATCCATGGACAGTTGGTGATATTTTCTCCTCCTGAAATTACACGGCCAGTTTCAGTCCATGCATAAGTTGCACCTCCTGACCTTGTGCCAGCTCCATCTGCAGCTCCCTCATGTGCTCTGGCCTCACAGCAAGAGCCAGCATCTGGATTCCCTTGTCCATCAGCTGCAGAGCTGTACCTCCTGGGTGCTCCACAGCAGGAGTCAACTCTTGAGTTCTACCTGTGGGCAACTCTTGACCCACACCTGTCATTCCACTCTCTTCCAGTTTTGTTTATCATTGTATTCATGACTACTCTTATTTCTCAGAGGTTTGTTAGTGACAGAACAAAATAAATAAAATTTAACATTTTAATGAAGTTTTAAGTAATCAGCTTGCTGGCATTTAGTGTATTCTCAATGTTGTGCGGATTTCCCCACTGTCTAATTCCAGAATGTTCTTCAAATTTTTACACAATGCTTTTTTTTTACTTTCCCCTGCTGCTCCACCCCAGCCACCCATGATCTGATGTCCTTATAATTAACTTATGTTACATTTCCCACATCAATGCCAACAAGTTTTCTTTGCCCAGAGAATGCTGGTAGTGACTTTTTAGGGTTAGTTAGATTTAGGATTCTGGTTAGAGTTAGGGTTAGGGCTGGACTAAGCTTCCAAATATTGCATCATACCCACTGCAGTGATCGTAAAGAAAGAACAATTCAGACAAAGAAGTGCTTTGTGCTGGCAATGGCTTGGCCCTGAGCTAGATTCTCAATGCCCGCAACATTGAGAACAGTCACGAGTTGATGGACTGCACCATTGTTCACAAGGTAGGGCCTAACTTCCATTCTATGCTTCATATGTGCCATGGACCTATCAAAAATATAATCAGTACACACTGTAAATAAGTAGTAATAGAAATATGATAATTTATAAGCAAAACACACAGCAAGAAAATCCAGTTCTTATATGTGAGAATAAAAGCACAACTGATGAAAAACCTCATGCAGGAAGGACACACTCTACCTGGCCAGCACTGAGTCCTTCATGCACATGCAAACCTGAAGATCAAAGCATCAGCTGTCCTCAAACTAAGACCTCACTAATGGAATTTTGGGGCCAACCTTACTATCATGGGAACTGCACTTTTATACTTTGCTCTATGCAAAATCTAACAGAGACACATATAGATCTCACTGTGTGCTGACTACCCAAGATCCCCAGAAGCAGCTCACTTGGGAAGACACGTGAAACCACACTGCCAACAGCTGGTGACAACTAAGTCATGGAACAGAAAGTGAAAACATAATGCAGGCAAATCTTCTGGAGGAGCCATCATTTGGGCTCCCAAATCCAGCCTTTGTAGCTCTGCTCAGACTCCTGATTTCTAGAAAAGTGATCAAAATAGCTGTCTCCTCTCTGGCCTCAGGATACAGGCTCAGAAGTAGGTGTAACACTTACAGCTGGGGGTGCATCTTGTTCTTCTATATTTTCTGTCTTTGCAGAGAAAGCCCCTTGTCTTCCTCTACTTTCCTCCCCTGCCTGCCCAATGGAGGTTTGAAGACTGAGGTGCTGCCAAGTGGGCTGGGTGTAGATGGCTAGCAGGGCATTCAACATACATTTTATCAACATACTTTTATATATGACATGATAAGAATAGGTGCCTTGCAGAGTACATAAGCAGCTGATTTCAGTAGGGGTTGTGATGGGCATGGGTTCTCCCTACCACACATTAATACTGTGCCTGGTTTTAACACACTATGAACCACAGGAAAAGTGAGTCGCCATGGGTTTAGGAATCAAGGGAAGCTAAGGTATTCTGGTAAGTAACTCTACTGTGTGCAGTGGGGTCAACAGATAACACTCTCCTTGGCCTACAGCCTTGGGATTGACTCACCTGAGCCCATTGTCTGGCCAGTCTGCTTGAAGGCTGCACATCTGTTGCTTGGATAGCTGTGTTCCAGGTAAAGGTCAGAATATTTTAGTCCTTTAATGCTCTGTGCATACAGAGGAAGTGAGGCAGATATTTGTCACGGGCTTAGGAATTGATCTTCAAGGTGCAGGCTTGAAACTTGGTCTCTTTTCTAAAGCTGTACCCCAAAAGAGATTTGGGCTTTAGGATGTTATGTGTGCGTTGGAACAGGGGACAGAGTCTTTAGTTTTGTGGGGTACTAAAGTTCCCTGTGTCTGTGGTATGAGATTTTCTAAGAGATAGGGTGGTAAATGGATATTTTAGTGGGTAGAAGGAGAAGAAACCACACAGAGCCAACATTAACAACAGCAATAAACAAGCATGTTTATTATCAAGCCTGGATATATCATCCATCATTAGGCATTACATTCTTGCATACTGTCACAAACCTTAACGCGTCCATGACTGTCTATGCTAAATTCTGCTTATAGACTTGTGTCCATGCTGTGCATATGCTATTCATTTGGGTCAGTTCCATACAGGTCCTCAACGTCTTTGGGGTTGAAACAATGTGAAGTGGTTTCCCACATTCCACCACCTCAAAGATCAAGGAAAATATGCTTATTGTACGTGACCCATATGGTGGACTCATGCAGATAAATACCACAACCACAAGAAATGTAAAGCATAATACCACTAATACCACCACAGTGCAGCTTATGGCCACCCAGAGTGAAGTGGATCCCAAGGACTCTCTCCACTGCATGTGCACGTCTTGCTGCAAAGCCTGGGGGGCAGAGAACTCCACATCCATTTCTTTTAATTTTTTTTATTAAAAGAAACAATAAAAATGGTAGCATAAAGATCTCAAATAAATTAACATCATAAAATGGCTAGTTGATATATTACGTATTGTCATCTTAAAAATGATTGTTAAAGTTACAAAAAAGCATAAAATGTGGGTATACACTCAAACATTTACAGTGCAAATCCTTCTTATCAATGATTAACAGAAATTTAGTAATATGGACATCTATCTTACACACTATACATATTATATCCTTTAGAGCAGTTTCCTTTCTCCTTTACAATATCTATTATACTTTTTGGATCATATTACTTTGTCATTTTTAGTATGTTTTATGCCATAGACAAAATGTGATATTTACTACTGTGAGTGTTGTTTATTTCACTTATGAGTATATTCTCAAGTTGCTTCCATTTACCAATAAAGAACTCAAGACCATCCTTTTCTATATCAGAGTAGTAGTAAAAATGTATAAAAATATATTTTTCATCCACTCTGCAGCTGATGACCATTATGGTTGTTTTCAAGACTTAGCTATCACATATTGTGCTGCTATGTACATGGGTGCACATCTATCACTGTGACATTACATTATCAGTTTTTCTGTGAAAATACCAAGGAAAGGAATAACTGGATTGAATGGAACTTCCAATCCTAGTTTTTTGAGGAATATCAATACGGATTTCCACAGTGGGTGCACCAGTCTGCACTCCAACAAAATCATCAAGAAGATTACACACCATGACCAAGTGGGATTTACCCCATGAACACAGAGGTAATTCTTGATGTTCCTTTTTCCTGGCAGCCTCACCAACATTTGTTATCAGTTGATTTCTTGATGGCAGCCATTCTTTCTGGAGTGAGAGGAAATCTCAATGCTGTCTTAATGTGCATTTCTCAAATGATCATTAATGGTGAACATTTTTTCATATATTTATTTGGCATTTGTATATCTTTGTCTGAGAACTGTGTGTTTATTTTTGATGCCCATTTGTGGAGATGGTCTTCAAATATGGGGGGCTTGATGTTTTTCAGTTCTTTTTATGTTCTGGATATAAGTCCTTGTCTGAGTGGCTGTTTGCTAAAATTCTTTCCCATTTTGTGAGTTTACTTTTCACTTAGTTGTTGATTTTTTTTGAAGTGAAAACTGTTTTAATAATATGAGATCCCAGTTGTTGATTCGTTGAAGTATTTCCTATGTGGTTTGCATTTTATTCACAAATTCTCTGTCAACCCCAATGTCCCCAAGATTTCTACCTACATTGTTCTCAGTTGGTTTAGTGTTCCTTTTTTAATATTTAGATCCTTGATCCGTTTGGACTTTAGTTTAGTGTATGGTGATAAACATGCGTTTAGTTTCAGTGTTCAGAATGTGGAAAGCCGATTTTTCCAATACCATTTATTATGGAGGCTATCTTTCTTCTAGGGAACATATTTAACCCGTTTGTCAAATGTAAGGTGGCTGGTAGTGTTTGCATCTTCTAAGATATTCCATTGATCCTCAGGTCTCTGCCAGTACTATGTTGATTTTTATTACTGTGACTCTGTAGTATAGTTTTAAGTTAGGAATTGAGATCCCTCCTGTCTTGCGTTTGTTACCCAAAATGGCTATTCTACGATTCTTCTGTTTCCAGATGAATTGTAGGAATATTTTCTCTCGATCTGCAAGGTATGTTAATGGTATTTTGATTGGGATTGAACTGAATCTGTGTAACAGTTTTGAGAGTATGGCTATTTTCACAGTGTTGGTTGTTCCTAACCACAATCAAGGAATATCCCTCAATTTTGTAATATCCTTCTCAATCTTTATTTTTAGAGCAGTATAATTTTCAGCACACAACCCTTTTATATTATTGGCTAGGTTTATTACTAACTATTTCATTACTTTAGATGCTATTATGAAAGGTGATATTTCCATAATGTCTCTCTCACAGCGTTTGCGTACAGGAATGCTATTGATTTTTTTGAGTGTTCATTTTGTATCCAGCTATGCTGCTGAATTTGTTTATTACCTTTAGTAGTTTTTTAATGGAGTTTTTGGGGTCTTCTATGTGGACTTTTGTCTGCAAGTAATGATAATTTAACTTCTTATTTTTATTCCTCTGACTTCACACTCTTGTCTCATTGCTCTGAATAATATTTGCAGAACTATATTGAATAGGAGATGTGATAGTGGGCAGCTTTGTCTTCTTCCTGATTTTAGTGTGAAGGCTTTCAATTTTTGTCTATTTAGTATAAAGTTGGCCATAGGTTTGTCATCAATGGTCTGTATGAGATTGAGGTAGATACCATCTATTCCAAGTTTCCGTAGGCTTTACATCATGCACAGGTTTTGGCCTTTATCAACAGCTTTTTCTGCCTCTTTTGAGATGATTATGAATTTTAGTTTTGGCTCTGTTGATGTGGAGTATTTCATTTATTGACATATTTTGAACCATTCCTGTATTCCCACATGGTCATGGTGTATAATCTTCGTGCTGATTTGCTGCATTCTATTTCCTAATATTTTATTGAGAATCTCTGCATCAATGTTCATGAGTGAGACTGGCCTTTAGTTCTCCTTATTGCTTGGGTCTTTTTCTGATTTTGTTATCAGAGTGATACTTGCTTCCAAGAATGAAGTTAGGGAGGACTGATTCTCTTTTAATTTCATTGAAAAGTTTAAGGAGTATTGAAGTTAGGTCTTCTCTAAATTTTGTATGAAATTCAGCCATGAATTCATCAGAACCTAGGCTTTAGTTTGTTGGTAAGTTTTAAATTGTTTTTAATTTCAGTAGCTGATGCTAGGTTATTCAAAATTGTTTTATCTTCTTCACTGAGCTTTGATAATTCATGTTGTTAGAAATCTGTCCATTTCCTCTGTGTTTTCCACTCTATGTGAATAGAGATTTTCAGAGTAGGTATTCATGATCTTTTGAATTTCCATGGAATCTGTAGTCATTTCCCTCTCCTCAGTTATTGGGTGGATTTTAGTTTTTTCTTTCTTTTTCATGATAACGCTGGCCAGGGGATTGTCAATTTTGTTTATTCTCTCAAAAAAAACCCAGGTGATTCCTTAATTTTTTGTAAAATTTTTTAGTTTCAATTGCATTAATTTCTGCTCTAATCTTTACAATTTCCTCTCTTCTATCAGTGTTGGGTTTGACTTGCTCCTTTTCTAGAAACTTGGGATGTAGCATTAGGTTATTTATTTGTGTTCATTCCATTTTCTTCATGTGACTATTTATTGTTATATATTTCCCTCTGAGGACTGCTTTCATTGCATTCCATAGGTTACAGTATGTTGTATTTGTGTTTTCTTTGTATTGTAAGTATTTTTTTGCTTGCCGTTTAAATTCATCTGTAACACACTGGTTATTCAGAAAGTTGTTATTGAATTTCCATTTATATGAAGGCTTTGCACTTTTTTGCCATTGATTTCCAATTTTATTGAGATATGGTCTGATATTATGCATGGGATAATTTTGTTCCTTTTGCATTTAGTTAAGCATGCTGTATCAGTTAATATATGATCTATTTTGGAGAAGGTCCCATGTACAGCTAAGAAGAATGTGTATTCTAATATAAATTATGTTGTGATTGGGTGGAACACTCTGTAAACATCCATCCATCAAGTCCATTTGCTCACAGGTATTATTCAGTGCTGTTATTCTTTTGCTGACTTTTTGTCTCAATCTATCTGTAACAGTGGGGTGTTAAAGTCTCCTATTGCAATTATATACTTGTGTTTGGTATTTCATGTCCATTTGTATTTGCCTTATATAGTTGGGTGCTCCTGTACTTGGTGCATATATATTTGTAATTCTTCCTCTTGCAGTTTCTTACTTACACGTATGTAGTAGCTTTCTTTAACTCCTTTAAACATTTTAGGTTTAAAGTTCACATTTTCTACAAACAGAATAGCTACGTTGCTTTTTTCTGGGTTCCTGTTTCATGGAAAACTGTTTTCCATCCTTTGTCTTTTAATCTATGAATTTTGAGTAAGATGTGTTTGTTATATACAGCATATTGTGGGGTCCTGTTTCTTGATCCATTCTGTCAACCTGTTTCTTTTTATAGATGAGTTACACCCACTTAACTTTATGGATATCACTGATATGTACTGGCTTGACTTTGCCATGTTGTATTCCTGTTGTTGATTTCCTGCTTTTCTCCCTTGTTCAATTTCTTATGCAGCCTGTTCATTTCTTTCTGTTGTTCTGGAGATTGTGGTCATTTTTATATCTATCTAGCATGTCTTTCAGGAATCCTTCTAGGGTTGGTTTGGTGGACATGAATTTCTTCAGTTGTTCTTTGTCATCGAAGTATCTTGTTTCTCCATTAAATTTGAAAGACACTTTTTCTTGGTACATCAGTCTAGGTTGAAAGTTGTTTGCTGTTAGGGCTTGAAATTGTTCACTCCAAGCTCATCTTAACCTTAAGGTTTGTGCTGAAATGTGTGCCTTAATAGTAGTCATAGTCTTTCCTGGACAGGTGAGTTGTGTCTTTTCTTCAACAGTTTTAGTATTCTGTTTTTAAGCTGTATGTCTGGGATCTTAATTATGATATGTTTGACCATAGACTTATGTTTGTTGTGACTGTTTTGCACTTTGTGTGTCTCACTATTTTGTATATCAGAATTTTCCTCATATTTGGAAATTTTTCTGTTAATATTTATTTGAATAGCTTAGTTGTGTCATTTGCATTGACTTCCGCATCTTCACTGATGTCTATTAGACTTACATTGCTTCTCTTGGCATTATGTTGAAGCTGCTGGATTGTCATTTCATGATGCTTTGCTATTTTTATATGTTCTACACTTTCATGATCACTCCCGCAATACTGTCCTCAAATTACGAAATTCTATCATCAACTTCATTTAAATGGTTTTGCCAGCTTTCAATATATATTTTTTGTTGCTTGGATATCTCTTTGCATATGTTTCATAGATTCTGCTTGTTTTCTACATTGTTCATTCATAGTTTCAATTTACCATGCTCCTGTATTTTTTGTTTTATCTATTTCTTCTCTAGCTATTTTGAGAAACTTGTTTACTACAGTTGTTACTTCTGTTATTTCTTTACATGAGACATTATTTCTAATTTGATTTCCTCTATAGCTTCATGGATTTGTTTCTTTACTTCATTTGCTATCTTTTGAAGTTTCTGATTTATGACTTTTAAAGTCCTCTATTTCAATGTCAGTTGGTCTTGCTCCTGATGGACTAGATGTTTGAGATTGCATTTTGCCTTTTCCTTTTGTCATTTTCCCATAGGTATAACACCCATGGTGGGACTGTTTCACTCATATTTTGCTTTAACTCTTTTGGCCGCTCCCATATTTCAAAGCTGTCTAGATTGTACACATGTATTATGGGTAGAGAGGAACAGTCCCCCGAGTCCCTCTCCTTGGGCTAGGGGCTCCTCCACCTCCATCTTCTGTCAAATCATAGGCCTGTCATACAATACCAGGGAAATCTCACAAGAACTGTCCTAGTCATGGAGCCTTAACTTCAGGACAAGTCAGTACTCCCTGGGTCATGCAGTGTGACTTCCACAGGAGCCAGCTGTGATTCCAAGTCCTTCAGCGGACTCACAAGTGTATCACTCCTAAGACCTTCAACATGCCCTTGGCAGTCACATGAACCCTTTCCAGTTTCTACATGCCTCCTATAATTGTCAATTATCAGGTAAGCGAATATTCATTCCACAAGAGAAACCCTGTTGATGTTTTGAAGAGCACAAAGGAGACTTTCTTTTTTGTTCAAAGCACACTGGTTTTGGTGAGGAATTTTGTGAAGGAAATTTCTTTTGTCTTGCTTGTGGTACATTCACTTCAGCTAACATTTTGGCAGTTAATTTCAGATTAATTCATCTGACTATCTTAGGAGTCTATGCGTACAATCCTCTAAGTCATGAAGAGAATTTTATAAGATATTCACTTCAACTTTGTTTCCAACAACTGAAAACTGCAATGTGAATATCCAATAACATTTGAATGAATAAACAAACCACAGCAAACCATAAAGTGAGAACCTACTAAAGAAAATCCATAGGAAAACACTGTATAGTAATCTCACTGTACATAATCTTTAATGATAATGATTGGGGAAAGAAGGCAGAGAGGTCAAATTCTGTCCAGTCATTACATACATTTTCAAAATATGACAAGACATGTGTGATACAGACAGGTCACTTCATATAAGAGATAAAATCTGTTCTCTTAGAGTTGCTGTGTATCAGGAATCCAGGAGGCTTTGCTGGGTCTGCTAACATCATATCTCTGTAAAGACAGGCTCAGGGGAGATGGCACTAGGGCAAAATTTGCTCTCAGGCTCTGTCTCTTGCTTACAGGCAGGACCCAAGGCAAAAGCCTGATTGCTTTTGGACATTTTTCTCTTTTCTCACTCAAAGCTCATCCGCCTCTCCTCTTGCAAGCTTCAGAGATAGCAGTGGCTTCCCCAAAGCCAGAGATTCAGAGAGGGAGAAAAATGAATACTAAAATGTGAGAGAGAACATAAGAGGGAAAGAACAGAAGACGCATAACAGCTATTTTAATGTGTGAACCTTAGTATTTGCATCACATGATGTCTGCCATTGTCAGTTATTTAAGAGAGAGTCAGGAGCTGGAGAGAGAGGTCAGCGTAGAGTACTTGCTTACCATGCATGAGGCCCTGGGCTCAATTTCAGCACTGCTAATGGAAAATATCAACACTAATAATAATAATAATAATAATAATTCACTAAGTGAGGCCCACAATATAGGGAACGGGCTACTTAGCTTTTTGCATCAGAAGGTCAGCTGTCAGCTACTGAGTAGGAGTCAGGTCATGGGAGTGCTAATTCACACAGGTGTGAGTGTAGAAACGATGCCAGAAGATTTGGGGGTGCAACTCCATCCATAGTGCTTGCATAGCCTGTGTGAGGTCTGACTGGAGGCTATAGCACCAGCACATAGCAGAGATTGTGATGCTTAGAGAACATAAAGATGATTGAATTGAAGAACTTCTGCCCCCTCACTATGCCACCAGGGAATATGTTCAGGAGGTCAGTGTCATTTCTACCACCAGGCAGCACTGTATTCCACATTCATCGCACCCGTTCTTGGATTTAACATCTAATTCTGTACACTATGTACACAAGACACCAGCCATCAGGGATTACAATTGTCATCTCCAACTGCTCACAATGTCCCTAGGAAGTAGATGCCGGGATGACCTCTATAGTGCATGGGGACACTCTGTGAAAGACCTGAGGCATGGTGTCTTGTCTAGGTTTATGTAGAAAGACAGGAGGAGGATTTGGGTCTAAACCCAGATGTTTCTCCTCAGAGCTGTCACCCTGTCAGCACTGCTGGTTTTTCTTAGCCTTGGGGAAGCCTTGCCTCCTACCATGGATCTGTCACTAGGGTGAAGCTGTTCTCTTCATTGTGAAGGACACCCAAAGTCAATCCATGGGCTTCCAAAGTATCCACAGCAGGAATCTCTGGGGGATACCATAGGACACAGGTTCACACAGACATCATAAAAGGAGTTGGTGAGTGCATTTAACCACCGATTTACTAGGCTATGAGCCTGATGCAATGACCAGAGCAAATGTAGCCACTGTTCTCTTGTGATTCCATGTTATCCAGGACACAAGTCCCTCTAGAGAACAGATCAGGTACTACCCACATTACTGTGAATGTGCCTAACTTCCTGGCCTCTGCATATGTGAACACATAATAGAGGAAGAGGTGTCCCCAGAAGGCACACATAATGGAATGATGCATCACTATATGAACTGAAGAGGAAGGAATGGCAGGCAGAACACACTCCTTCTGACCACTCACTTCACAGATATTTACAGTGCACCAAGCCTGTAGAGTAAGCACAAGTAGAGTAACACTGCAGACACCATTCTCTTTCTCACAGAGACACCACCATGAGGGTGGGAAAGGAAGATGGATTTCATGCTTTCCTAAAGAACGGAGGGCAGGTGGTCACAGCCCTTTTAGGGACTACTATCAGCAGGGGAAGGCTTCTTGGACCAGCACTGTCCCATTCAAGGCAGAGTGAAGGCTGGGCTAGGCTCTCTGCAACTGGAACAGGAGGCTGGTGTCCAATTCTACAAGATGTTCCAGCTGAATTGGACCAACCTGAGCTCACTGAAACTAAGCACTACCTTCAGAAGATTTTGGCTTTGGCCTGTGGGACTCTGAGGAGTGCATGGGACACTTGACAAGGAGAAAAACTGCCAGTCTTGGGACCTCATGCTACCCTGAGGCATGCAGAAACGAGTTGGTCAAAGCTGAATGGGAAATTTTTCTGGGGTGGATTTGTGCACAGAGTTGTCTGTGACAGGCACTGGGAAGTTCTGGGCCCTGCAAGGAGCAAGGACAGTTGGTGATTGTTCTCCTTCTGCTGATGCAGGGCTGGTACCTGATTAACCTCAAGTCCCAATTCCAGAGCTTTGGTCATCCCCACCTGAAGTGACCTCACCAGCTCTGGGACCAAAGTGAAAATTAGGGTCAGGTACCCTGTCTTAAGGAATTCCATTACTGACACTTTTACTCACGCCAGGACAGGTGTCTTGAACTTCACTTAGGCCAAGTTCTGCAAAGCACCTGCTTTTACCTTCCCATCCCCTGGTAACCCCTCGCCTTGTATTTCTTTCAGTTTTGATTTTTACTCCTATGCCTATAATTATTCTCAACATCAAATTCTAAGGTAATTTTAATTAAAAGTTAAGATATGCATTTCAACATATTCAATTCAGTAGCACATCATCACATCACCAATTTGTACAATTTCCACATCCATTGAGTTCCATCACTCTGCTCAGGTTTGGACCCTTCCATATTCTTGTACTCTCTTGCTACTCCCCACCCACTCTGACTTTTTCACCCTGTGGTTTAGTACTCTGGGTCTTTAATATTCATCAGATTATGTTTGGTCAAATATTCCTAGAGGAGACTGGCTGCTATTGCTCTTCGATAGAAGAGAAAATCCCAGGTAGACCAAAGTGTACAGGTAAAATGAAAAGACTGTTGTGTATCTACTCATCTTTTCATGTTGGAAAAGCTTTCCCATGATTTTAGGGGTACAAGGGAGAGATAAAGATCTGATTCTTTACATTTCAAAAACAGAACCAAGAATAATGTAGAATCCACAATAAGAAATCTTTGCTTACAAGCAGCAGGCAGATAAATAGTTTGTATTAGAAGTGACAAAGAGGTGTCATGAGTCCATTCTGTAAAAGATGAAAACTTCTTGTAATTCAAAAGAGAATCACCACATGTAAACAAATGTAGTAAATGCTGAGCTTCCCAATGCTGATTCATGCAGGCACACATCCCTGACATGTGCTGTGTCCCCATCTGATGGCAGGTTTTAAGCCAAGTGCTGAACATCACTAGGGAGAACATGGTGTGCAGAGAAGAGCCCTGTCCAGTACCTTCCCATCACAGCTCTACACAGGTGTCCCCGGACCTTCCAGTGCTCACAATAGAGATTTATCCCACACAGAGATCCGCATAACTTTTCAAGCTTTCTGTTTAAGACTGTGGTTCATCGCACTGTTTGAAGCGGGAGGAAACTGGGAGCCTTGCTATACTCCACACAGGGAGTTAATGGATCAGAGTGGGTCACGAGAACCAGGGAAAGCTGTGGGGATGCTGAGCTCAGTCTCAGCTGGTATAGAAAATGACTCAACACCTTGCTGAACTCCAAATTTCTCCAGATAATTGGGAAAATACCTAAATTTTGCAAGGTGTCTATTGTTAACATGTCTTGTCTGAAAGCAATTCATATCAAGTACCAGGGACAGAACACAGAACTTTGATTTACTATTTCCAATGTCTGGAATTTATCCCAAGAAAAAAAGATATATGCTCAATGCAGTTTTTCTAAGAGGAACTATATTTGTGTACATGGTCAGTAACAGGATAACTAAGTAAAACTCTACCTATGCATATAATATAAATAGTCAACACTACGCAAATACATAAATGATGTGAGCAGAACTGGGGAGTATGGTTAGAGACAGCCGAATACGAACAAGATGGGTATTCTGCAGCAGATTCA
This sequence comes from Cavia porcellus, assembly GCF_034190915.1. Classification (NCBI taxonomy): domain Eukaryota; kingdom Metazoa; phylum Chordata; class Mammalia; order Rodentia; family Caviidae; genus Cavia; species Cavia porcellus. The sequence goes on from NW_026947784.1 coordinate 166,416, forward strand.
ACAATGTGGATGAATTATGTTTTTTGTGGATTTAAATTTTTAAACTGCTGATCACACTTTCTCATCCCCCAAAATCCCATGCCACATTCAGACTCCTCACAAAGCTTAAACACCCAAGAGGAGCCAATATTAAAACAAGCAGAAAGCCCTTATCAATGGAATGGACTGGAGACAAAGCATGTGCAGGTAGAATAATAACTGCTATCTTAGTATAACATATAGGTCCTCTCTCAGTCTGCAGGGAGGAGCTCAAAGTGGAATAAAATCTTCCTATTGGGGTAAATGTCCGCGGCTCAACAGGGCCAGGGTCACTGAGAGCAGAGGCCATGTGAGACCCCGAGCCACCCTGCCCACAGGTCCCACACCAGGGCTTGGCTCTCAACAGCATCTGGGGTGGGGGCCAAGGATCCCGGTCCATGTGCCAGGCTGGCCATGCAGACCCCGACAGAGAGGAGGGAGGAAAGGAGAGAGGGCCCTGAAGACCTGAGGCTAGGTCGCCCCAGAGCCGCGTCTGCCGCCTCCCCGGAACCCCAACCAAGGGCACCTGGGCCGCTAACATCGGGGCCACCGGGCTGCACCGCCACTCAACACCAGCTGCCGCCCGCCTACCTGGCCCAGACCCCAGTCCCAACCCAGCCACAGCCTAGGCCGAAAGGAAGGCAGATTGCTCAGGTCTCCAGAAGGGGTCGTTAGTGGCAAAATGGCCACTCCGTGCATCCACTGTGAAGCGAGGCCGGGGTAGGGGGACTGAGTGGGATGTGGAGGCCAGTGGCTAGGGACCGTCCCTGGGTGCGGGCCGCCCAGGTTGAGCCGGGTGGAGTGTAATCTTCACTCGCGACCAGGGGGTGGGGCCAAGCGGTGTGAGGGGCGGGGCCAGAAGCTGGGACCCAGGAGGTGCAGAGCCCTCCAGGAGGCAAGAATGAGGCGGTGGGAGTGGCAGTGGGGGTTAGGGTTTCTCTGACGCTGGGTGTGTCTGCAGGTTGAGCTTCGGGGAAACTGAGCCCCAGGCCTGCTGTGAGAGGAAGCAGAAGAGTGGACTGAGTCTGAGGCTGGACTCAAATCTTCCCGGGCCTGACACCTTAGGTATACTGCTTCTCTTCTGGGAGCCTCAATTTAAACTATTCTTATTCTCGTATTATTTTGCTTTGAAATGTTGTGTGGTTTTTTTTCCATTAAAAAAACAAAATGTGATGAATGGCCATACTCATCTCTTGGCACTGTTGTGAAGATCCAATGAAAACCCTGCAGAGCTCTTCCCATGGTTCTTACCATATAGCAAGTGCTCAGATGCCATTGTTATTTGCTTTGTTGCCCTTCTTTTATTGCAGAGAAATGAGTGCTTTCGGTATCCGTCATCTGATGTCTTCATAACTTAAAAATATGTTTACATATTAATATAGGACACTAACAAGCATATGTAACACTTACAGGTATAAGGTCAGGGCCTTTCTGAGGTGCTTTACATATGTTAATTCTTACAAGAGTAGGGGTTAGAAATTATTTTCATTTTCATAGCTGTGTGAGCTGAGACACCAACCTTTAATACCTTTTCCAATGACAAACGTGTGGACAGAATTTTAACCCAGTGGGCCTCATAACAACACCTCCGTTAACTAACCCATACTTGGCACAGCACTGCTACAGTTCTTCTTTGGATTTTTCACATCAGTGAGGCATGAAATTGTTCATGGGAGGTTGCACAGGTAGCTAGAGGCAGGTTGTGTCAGGGTTCACTAGAGGATCAGATTTAATTTGTGTGTGTGTGTGTGTGTGTGTGTGTGTGTGTGTGTGTGTGCGTGTGTGTGTCTATGTGTGACACATAATGGATTTATAAAGTAGGATTAGAATGGGCTTCTGCAGAGTCATGGGGAGAACACAAAAGGGCCATGTTCTCCTTGGAGATGCAGAAGAATTAGCTCAAGGTAACATGGAATGTTAGTGGGCACTGTGTGAACATTTGATGGCCTGCTTTGGCAACTCAAGAAAGATTTTCTGGGCTGAGTTCCCAAGGTCAGAGAATGTACATGTTTAAGACATCAGCAACAGTGGTAGTCAGTGTGGAGCAGAGCAGAGAACCACTGTTTTTGATGTATAATTAACACAGTTTGCTATCTCATATTTACATTCTTATATAGTGCTCTAAGCAGTCCATGGTGGCAGAGGAAGCAGAGTAGAGGGACAGCACCAGGGAGGAAGGAGCCAGAGACCAGATCGAGTACCTAATGTCATTCCTCCATGACCCCTACAGATGAGCGCAGAAGTACACTTTACTAATCTCTTGGACAGCTCTCAAGCCCATCAATTGACAGTGAAGTCAATCATCACATAGCAGAAGTTTTGTGATGTTAAAATTATAGGTGATTTACATATGTGCATATATATATATATATATATATATATATATATATATATAGTATTTTGGGGTTTTTCCACCTTTAAAATTCTATCCAAAGTCAAAAAATGCTGAATTTTATGTAATAGAAATAAACTTTCCTTAGGTAAATTTTATAAAATGAACTGAAAAAGACTGAAAAACAAACGAACAAGAGTTTAAAAAAGAACAGGGTTTAAAAATACTCATAGGAAGAGCCAGAAATCTTTACTCTGCTCTGAACAACTACTTGAAAGACAGTTAAACAATTTGAGTTAAACAAGCAAGACCTGAAATATTCAACTGCACACTGAGTATCTTCCCCTTGGAAATCAGTGCTACAGCTATACAAACGCAAGAATGACCATCCCAAAACTGGAAACACCAAAAAGGGCCTCAGGTGATGGACACATGAGGATCTGTGGTTCATCCACACAATGGGATGTGATGGCTTAGCCACTGACAAGGAGCAGCACTTGGGAAATCTAACATGGTTATGAGGATTGAATAAACCCTACCAGCTCCCCTGAAAACAAAAACAAAAACTTGCATCCTGTGTGGTTACAGACTTGTCACCTCTAGAAAATACAAAGTGTTTCCCAGAGACAAAAAGCAGACACATTGCTTAGGATGGAAGGAAGCAATTATAAGGAGCCATAAGGAAAATATGAAGGTCACGTATACATCACCACTTCTGTGATGATTTTCAAGGGGCTCATGTATCACAAGATTCCTAGAGGATTTTTTGTTTGTTTTTAGTTTCAGTTTTGTTTATTTTTGATACCAGGAACCAAATTCAGGACCCTGTGCATGCCAGGGAGCACTTTGCCACTGAGCTATATCCCTGGCCCATGTCAAGTTTCATCCAATTTTGTATTTAAACCTGTTAGTTCATTGTATGTCAATTATAATGAAATAAAATTGCTTTTAAAACACTTCTCATCTGAGCTATCCACAAAAGCTTTATTTACTTATATATTTACTAACAAGCAATTTTGTTTTTTTAGATTTATTTCTAAGCAGTATTGTTTATTTATAGATTATTTTATATGAAGTCTGTTTATTTATAGATTTATTTAATTTTGCTGTGCTGAAGATTGAATCCAGGGCCTTGGTCCTTTTATCATAATTTATTCACAGACAGGGCCTTGCTAAGTTGCTAAGTGGTTTACATTGGTCTGGAATTTTATTACATTTATTAGCATTTTTGTATAGTTAAGTATAACAAAGGTAATTAAATTGAGTAATCTCAAGTAAATCAATAAATACAGCTTAACAAACAATAGTGGGGTGTGATGGTACTTGCATGTAATCCTGGCACTTAGGAAGCTGAGGCAGGAGGATTATTGCAAGTTCTAGGTCAGCCTAATTTACATAGTGAATTGAAGGCCAGCCTGAACTACACAGTGAGATTCTTAAAAATAAATTAATAAAATAAAATAAGATAAACCCTGGACTAAGGTAAGGAATTATCTTCTAGTCCAAATCACGGGCATCTTCAGAGGATTTACTTTCAAAGGTGTTATTGTTTGTATCTGGGTGTCCCCACCAAAGCCTCATGAAGTCACAGAGGCAGCTAAACGTAGTATCTGTGATTGGTTCGTTGTTTAGTGCTGCGATTGGTGATGAAAGTGCTTCACCTTCTCTGGGCTTGAATTATTGGAGTAAAAGAGGTCTCACCAGTTCATTTTGTGAGAGAAATGAGAAAGTCTCATAATTCAAAAGGAAATCACCACCTGTGGCCAACAGGTGCAGAAAACATTCAGCCTCCAAAAGTTGATAGGCACAGGCACAAATCACTGAGATGTGCTGTGTCCCCATCCAATGGCACATTTTAAGGCAGTAGCTGAACAGCACTGGAGAGAACATGGTGGGCAGAGCAGAGTCCTGTCCCACAGCTTCCATCACAGCTATATAAAGAACCATCCTTAGACCTCACAGGACTAAGAAGAGAGGTTTCTCCAACAGAGAATGCTACACATGTTTTCAAGATTTCTTTTCAAGAGTTTGATTCACAGTACTATTTGAAGCAGGAAGGAACTGGGACCCTCCCAAGCCTTCACATAGAGGATGCACAGGAGAGCTGTTTGGAGAATGCCATGCATGATTGTTGGAGGGGACTCTGGCCAGGGCCATAGAGGTGCAGGTCTAGGGGTGAAAAACTCATAGCACAGCAAGGATTTTCATGGGCTAACCAGTGCGCTGGGAGTCTACACTGCAAAGCAGTGCTTCCCAACACCAGGGACAACACCGATCAAGGGCATTTGGATGCCAGAGTGGCCAGTCAGGTCAAAGGCAACTCTGACTGACACACCTGAACAGAGTATCCCTCTGGAGCTGAAGCCTCAGCAGGTCCACCTCACTTCCTTTTCAGGTCTGTCAGCAAGGACATCATACAGGAGCATAGCAACACAATTGAAGTTTGCTCAAACTAAAACATTTAGCTTCTTTTGAAGAAATGTTTGAAAATGCACAAGTCTGAGAAAAACAAGGCTGAGAACAGCATTCTGCATGTTGTGTAAATAAATTGACCCTTTACAATTCATGGAAATAATGCCTGTGGGTGAGTCTGCAATGGCAGAGGTGTGAAACCTCATGCATGCAGGTTTCACAATTGCAAAAGAATAACTCCAAATAAATGCTACATGGACATGAATTCCCTTTGGTACTGCACTACAGCAATCTAGATTTTCTGAGGCACCTCAGTAAACCCAAGGCAAAACCCACCAGATGATCCCATCCCCCAAATGTGAAGGTTCAGCAGCCCTGCTCCCTGCTTGATGCTGCTGATGGTTGACAATTTCAAGGTGTTTCTATCTGCACAAGCCATCTCTGCCCCCTTAGCTCATGATTGCCTGGGTGTGGATCAGACTATGTCTTTACGTAAAACCCCAACATGATTTCAGGATGGGTAGCAGTCTCTTGTTTACTGGAAATTATTTTTGCAGTTTGGGTGTAAGACTCCCTAGACCATGTGCTTAGCAAGTTGAGGGGAAATGAGATTGTTTGAAGTAAATGTAGGAAACTCATTTGTCAGTGGCAGATTCAGTTGGTATTGAAGCCCACATGTTATGGGTAAACATGCATAAGTCAGGGATTGCTGTACAAAATGCTGGAAGGCACAGCAGTGTCCCCAAGCTCAGTTTCTGCTTTGCTTCCCTCATCCTACCAAGCTTGAGAGTGGATTCTCAGCATTCAATCACATAGGGTTTGAACTACAGTAGAAATCTGTAAAAACTTCTGTTAACTGGAGAACGTAAGGACAAAGAAATGTTTTTTGCCAAAATGCAGTTCTAAATATATGCTTAAATAAACAAAGAAGCCAGAAAAAATAACAACAACAACAAAAAAAACATAATGACAATATTGTGTTTTGTTCCAATGCCACTGCCTCAGTCTCAAAGATAGGAGCAAAATTCCAGAGTAGAAGGGTCACTGAAGACAGTGGTCTTCGTGCTCTTCATCCCCAGAGGTGCAGAGTGGGTGCCCTGCCCACTAAGCCAGATGAATTCAGGACAGCACCTGAATCTTTGTGGAGGCTGAGACCAGGACCCAGGAACAGAGGCCCCTGGGGCTGAGGAATCAGAGTTTTTTCTGTGTCCTGGCTGCTCTTCCTTCCCTTGCCTGCAGGGCTACAGCATGGATGAAGTGGGGGAAAAGGCTGTAAGGCAGGCAGTGCTAGGCTCCTGTGCAAGCTGCACACTCCCTGTGCTGCCTGAAAGCAAGAAGATTCAGGACTTCCTTGCTGGAATATTAGCCTCTGAAGGAAAACTCTTGTCCTATGGCAGTAGAAGACACAGGTCAGCATGGTGGCTTTTATGGTAGGAAGTGCAGGGACACCCAGCACAGCAGGATCCTCATGGATTTATGTGTTGGAGTTTTTGGAAGTTAGTCATGAGCAACGTGTTGGATTGCTGAATACCAAGCCTCCTTATTTTATATTTACAGTGATATTTGAAGTGTCTGTATTGTGCATACCTTTCAGTATACATAATGAAATTAAATCATCCATTTTCACATACCTATTCACATACCTAAGAAATTAGCCACAATTAAACATTAATTGATTTGAATAAAAGGAATATTTAATATAACACTACAAATAAGGCAATGGAATGGAAAAATGGAAAAAAACCCTCAAAAGGCTTCCCCCCAGGTTCAGTGCTCTGCTCTCCAGGAGCCCCTCTCTTCTGTCCTCACCTGCTATTCAAGCTTGGGTCTCTTCATTGCTGAGTGGAGAGAGGGCCAGGCTATGAACTGTTCTATCATCTCAGGTATGATCCAGGACATGTCCTAGCACATGGCCTTCTTTCAGCATTTTCTGTGACTATAATGGTATAATTGACTCAGCAGATCTGATGTGGTACATTCACGGTTTCTAACTATCCACACTCATAACTGAATAAGAAGAGATCATGGGTGTCTCTCAATCTCATTTTTTATAATGAGGCCATATAAGTGGAATTTCCAGGTTAAATGTATATAAATTGAATTTTCTGATAACAAAATTCACACTAAATCTCACCATAGAGTTGGAGCCTGGAAGGGGAAGCCCAGGGCTCCTAAGATCTCTGTGGAAATTCAAAGTAGGAGGAAGATGGACCATGCAGATGTGGAGGACCCCATGGCATCTAGTAGTGTACCATGGGCAAGAAAGTATCAGGTCCAGGACTCGTGATCCATCAGTCAGCTTCAGAGCAAACAGCATACACTGCATGCTGGATAAGAGAGGGCTGTTGTGGCCCTGCTGCCAGAGCTCCTCCCTGCAGTCCTGAGGCCCCATGTCTCACTCAGGGGAACTCTGTACAAGAAGATCAGCATGTTTCAGAGCCTACCTTGACTGAATGTCTTCCACCCAGGTGAGATCTCAACTGCCACATGTGAATTCACCACAGCCTTGGAGCAAGACATTTCTTTTTAGGGAGTGGATCAGGAGGTGTGGACACTGCAGGCAGGTAATGGTACAAAGCCTGAAATAAGAGACCTGGACCTAGCCTGCCCCAGTGTCCTCCAGGAGTAACTGCACCCTGCAACAGTGTGCTTTAAAAAACTAAATAACTTAACAGATTACTCACAAAAATATATACTGTAGGGGTAGTTTGAAGATAAAAAAGTAAATTGCTACATCCCTAAATAAAAAGTGACATGATCCTTAATCAGTACATGATCTCCTATGTTGTCCCTGAGCCACACTCTCAGAAGAAAACACACCATTTGACATAGCATTAGCAAGCGCAGGCAATGAGTCAACAATCATAACTGCTTAATAACAACAACAAATGCCAGGATATGATAAATGCCCTGATGATTTGTATGAAGTGTATAGTAAAGCATAAGTACAGGCTCTGGCCATGTTGGGAGTTAGGCAGCTGAACAAGAAAACAATTTTCCTGCCTTCCTGCCAAGCACCCCTGGTGCAAGCCAGAAGGAGAACCAGTCAGCATCTCCCATGAGCCTACTGGTGCATGGACTGAGAGCCATACATCTCACTTACCCACCTTTGGTTAGCAAGGAGAGGCAGAATTCTGAGCATCTCTTGGGAAGATGACTGTGTACAATATAGAAAATATGGGGGATTTCTTTCTATCTTGTGTTTGAAAACAAATGTCTTTAATTTTTTGCTGTGCTCTGATTGTTTGCTCTATTCAATATTATCTTTTGACTGGTTTTAAAATGTTCTGTGTTTGTTTGGATTTCACTATAAGTAATTGAATGGAAACCAATTGTTAAGATAATGAGATATACTATGGTACCTATTACTGTTATCATGGACCATGCTGTGAAGTTCTGTACCAATTTCACTGCATTGTCTTGATTTGCTTTGTTCTGTTTGCTCCATTGTATTTTAATATCTTCAAAATAAAATTTTGAAAAAGAATAAATACTAATTATTTTCATGTCTTTCAAGGGAAGGGAACCACCACCAATTCCTTTTAGATGACAAAGTCACCCTGATAATGAAGCCAGACCATAATGCATTTTAAAAAATGGTAATGCTCTAATGGCCAATATTCTTAATGAACAGACACAAAAATATTCAACTAAATGCTCATCAGCTAAATTCACCAGCACATGAAAAATTTAAATACCACAATGAACACTGGGTTCACCCTCAGTAGTGCTAGAATTGTGCCACTTGCACAAATCATTCAGTGTCACTTGCCACATTCACAGCACGAGGCACAGCTAACCCCTCAAGAGATTTGGAAATATCACTTCGAGAAATTCAAAAGTTCATCATCCTTTCATGATAAAAACCATTCACACACCATGTGCAGGAGGCATGAATCTCAGCACAGTAAAGTACAGGCATGACAAGCCCATCCCTGACATCATGACCAGTGACTGACAAGCCTCAAGATTTGCTTCTCAGGTCAGGAACAAGACCAAGCTTTGGACTCTTTTCAATACACTACTTCAAGTCCTAGTCCTAGAATTTAGTCAACAATAAGAACCCAAAAGTTTACCAAATCAGAAAGGAAGAATTAAGAGATGCCTCTGTTTCCTGAGGACACAACATTTCATATAAGAAACTTAAAACTCCACTGAAAAACTTTTAGAACAAATGGACAAATAACTTCAGTTTCAAGGTACAATAACCATATGTCATAATCAATTCATATCGATGTGCTTCAAACAAACTGCAGCCCCAAATACAAGGAACACAATTCATTTCATAATTCATCCTAAAGAATTAATACTCATGGAAAATTTAAACCAAACTCACCTGTTCTTGGAAAATTGTAGAAATTGAAGCAATGAGTGAAGTGGCACTAAGAGAAGAAAAGACAGACTGTGATGGTGGATGGGAGGAATTCATGTTGTTATAATGTACATGCTACCCAGAGCAACCAGGTGTTTAAATGCCATTCCTGTCAAAATATCAGTGCCATTTTCTAGAAATAGAAAATACAAAGTGAAAATGCACAGGGAAAGACAAAGAGTCTATCCTATAGCCATGGAAAAAAAACATTAAAGTTAGAGGCAACAAAAAAACATAGTTTTCTGGTATATAATAAAGTGACAACAGTCAAAATGGTCCTATACTGCAAGAACTGGACCACAGATTAAAAAGGCCAGCCCAGTAGAAAAATATTCATACAGTCACCAGGAATTTTGCTTTGTTTCTCCTTTTTCCTTCCCTTCCCTCCCCTCCCCCTCCCCTTCTGCTTTCCTTCAATTCCATTTCCTTTAGTTTTCTTTCTTTTTCTTTTTCAGTTTTTGGTCAAGTTATTCCTGTGTAGCACTGCCCTGAGCTGAACTCAGAGTGTGTTGCAGGCTTGTCTGGAACTCCCAGGAATCCTGCTGCCTCAGCCTCCTGAGGGCAGGCATTGCAGGCATTTTCAACATTCCATGCTCAGCCAATGAGTTTTTAACAACACTATGATGAAACCAGGTCTGGTGGAGTGTCTTGTAATGCCAGCAATCTGGAAGGCTGAGGCAGCAACATCACAAGTTTAAGGACAGCCTCAGCAATGCAGCCACTTATCTAGAACCTGGATGAAAATAAGAATTTTAAATGTGGAAGGCCATGGAGATAAGTGCAAATCTCACTATTCAATCCGTAGAAACTGAATGCAAAACAAAAACTTGGAAAGTCCAATGGTAGGAAAAATAATATTTTACACTGTCCTGGCCTTCTGCAGGTCAGTGTGTGCCAAGTGGCATTAGCTTTCACACTTTTCTTGTGGTTTGACTTCAAACAGTCATCAAAATACATGAGGGATAAAAAAAAATAAAATGAGAATGTGCTTCAAGGACACCAAGCCTCAGTCCCAGTGCAGAAGGCATTTGCAGTGATATTCTGAAGCACATGCTGACCACAGTTACAAAACAGAGAATCTACAAACAGTGTTAATGGAATTTTCAATCTTACTTACTTTGAAAATAACTGCCATTTAGGAGGTTGATTTATAGCTTAACCAGACCAACTCTTTCTGCAAAGTTTCAAAAGATCAAAACCAAATATTTCATTCTATAAATGCACAAAATTACTGCTGATTACCAACTCAAGATAATGTACATTTGCAATCCTAGCACTCTGGGAGAGGGAGGGAGATTGAATAAGGAAAGGTTTAAGCCTCACCTGGGAAACTCACAATCTTAGTGAGATCATGCCTCAAAATTTGTAAAAAGATTAACTAATTTTACAAATGTATGAAAAGATAGATCATTAAGAAATCATTGTGCACAATACAGTAGCCAATGTTATTCTCTCATTATTCTTCTGTATTTTATCCTTTTACAGACTTAACAATAGCATCTTTTATGTGGGCCTTATTAACATGCACTTGATTTACATTAAAATAAGACAAGAAAGTCTTTCCAAAAAACAGTAATCTTTTGCTCCAATCCTACTACTATATATAAAGTTAGTACTAAAATAAAAAGAACCATCAAAATCTCTTTATACTATGCTTTCCAAATCCTAAGAGGGTATATTGAGTAGCATATCTACATTCATCTCAGTTAAAAAGTCAAAAAAAATTGAAACAGTTCAACTTCTTGGCAGTAGATCAATGTCTACCTCATGGTAAACCTAATGCTCAGTGTGCTGTCTAAAGTACATATGTAAGAAAAATTCATGAAGATTTGATTTGTTGATTTATAGGTGATTATTGTGTCTTTTTAAACCTTTTTTAATGTATTTTTATTTCAATTTATTTATTCATTTTTGAGACAGGATTTTGCTATGAAGTTTAGGCTTTCATTGAAATCACATTGTAGCCCACGCTGACGTCAACTCACAGCAATCTTACTGCCTCAGCCTTGTAACTTCTGGCATTAGAGATGTTTACTACCAAACCTGGTTCTCGTTTACTTTTAAAATTTTTTCCAAAATTTAATTACCCAGGATTATGTGATATGTCATTTATCAGGTGAATTATACAAAATTAAATCAGAAAGCACTGAAAATGCACAGAAGGAGACTCAAAATCCTCACCAACACTAACATATTATAGCATAAAAGAAACAACAATAGGAAGCAAAAAAAAAAAAATAAGAAAACAGGGTTTGAGATTTAGTTCAGTAGTATAAGTGCCCACTTGGCAAACCTGAGGTCATAAGTTCAATCCTCAGTACCAAAAAGAAAACAATTACCTAACTCTGATTTTAAAATATGCTTGCAAGTGTACCTTAACAGTTTGTAAGCTAATCATGCACAAGACATATAATCTGGCAATTTCACATCTAAGTACTTTTTTCTTTGAAA